>NC_053488.1:57615395-57915395 GCF_015227805.2 Hirundo rustica | reverse complement strand
AACACATGAAACTCACATTCTAGTGGAGAACCCTACATGACCTGAAGACTGTCAAAACAACAGATGAACTCTGCCTGTGCCTGTATATTTTTCATGTTGGTGTCACTACAGTAGCTTGGGAAATGTATGCCAGAATTATTCCTCTGACACTTCCGTTCTACTGAATTATTTGTAATGATTAAAAAGGATGCAAAATTATGCAAAAAAGAAAAAAAAAAAAATCCTTCACCTAGGATAAGTGATTCCAGCCCAGGAAGAAGTGAGTGGGAAGGCATCGGGGAGAACAGTAAAGCCTCCAGGCTGCAAACACGTAGGGCAAAACTGCTGCACCTGCAGAGGGAAATCCCATGCTTCCCTTTCAGCCCTTCCTCTGGAAATCCAAGCTGTTCCAGCACGTATCACTCTCTTAGACAGCTGATTGGAAGACAGGAAAAACACCTCATTATTGAAACTCTATCAGAATAAATGTTTGCTATAATGATGAAAAACAAACCTAAACACCTTTACCTAAATGACACTACAACTTTGCTTTTACAAAACAAGGGTGCAAGGATTGAAGAGCGCTCCATATCCCTACACTTCACCTCTGTGGGTTGCACGGGCTTTGCCTTCAGACACAAACAGTGCCTCGGGAGCAGCAAGGCTCACCCTAGTACACAGCACAGATGGAAACTGAAGGTGTTAAAGTTCACACAAAAGCTTTCCACCATGCACTGCTAGAGGTTTGATGCCTTAATTTACTTTCTTCAGAGCTTCTTGAAGGGAATATAAATGGCAGCTCTGAGAGAGTTATTTATCATCAACCATGAAATATAAAAACTATAGGAGTTTTCCAGCTTGGAAGAGTTGAAAAGAAACTCAGCAACTCCAGTATTTCTTGGTAATGTGAGGTTTGGCACAACAGGTGAGCTCATTTTACATTCACAGATCAACAAAAAATGAGTGATTTACAAAGTGGGTCCTGGAATTCTCCCCAGACACAACAGCAGAAAGAAAAAGCTACAGACTTGAATGAACAGCCCTGCAGCCAGGAGGACAAAAACCTGTAGAAAGTATGATAGAGTTGCAGGGAGGGACTCACTGATGGCATCCAAAAGGCCAAAGAAGGATAAGGACAGGCCAGGTAAGCTGAGCCCTGAAAGTCCTAGTAAGCCTCCCTGACTAGCACTTCACTGTTTGGGCTCCTAATTATTTGTGCTCCTTAAGAGGCTGCTGCCCTGTTCCAGACCAAGCAGTGTGCCATGGAGATGAGCTGGATGAGTGGGACTGCATAGGTCACAGCACAGCCCTGTGGCTGTTGCCCCTGTGCTTGCCTCCTTTGCCTCATGGCCGTGCTGCTTCTTAGGGGAGACGGATGGAGCAGAGGAAGTCAAGCCAGCTGCCTGCCTGAGCCTGGTGGAGGCAGAGCTGCCAACCATTGTGAGCCAGGGCTATTCTGTTTGTTATAAATGCATTTCCTGGCTCCCTGATGTATGCTTTTAGACGTGGTTGGAAGACCTTCTGAACAACCACCTCCTGTACAAAACAAATTAATCAAAAAAGTATATAGGATCATGTGTGCATGAAGGCCACTGCTGCAGCTACACAGTGGAGTAGCACTGGGAGCTGTACAGAGGCCTCACAACATTCACCTTGCCCAGTGCCAGCCCCTGGCATGTGAGGCAAGTGTTTCTCTTGTGCTGCCCTTTTGCAATCTATCTCATGGTTTCTGTCACAGCTCCTGGAGGCAGGTGGCAGTGGGAGGTGCAGAACAGCTTTCTTGCTCCCCCTGGAAGTGTGGGAGGAGTGCTATATATCTTGCACTTGTGGAGCCACCTAGTATATGCCTCTGTGTTAGGCACTTACACCTCAGAGCAGTGGGAGCAACTGAGGCATCCCGCCTAATCCCTGGAAACCACATTTCCAGCCATCAACCTCAGGACAGCTCTTCAGTCTGCAGAAGTGTCCAGCTGTAATCAGGAAGATTAGGCGCCTAGGCTGGATAACAAGCACCAGTCTTTGGGGAGCAGCACCTACATTTTAGGCATGGTAGTATCCAGAGTATCTAAAAGTAGTGTTTAAAATCTGGCCTCAACCAGCCCTTAAGAAACCAAGCCCCTCCTCCACACCCTCCTGGAGTTTCATGTGGGAAAATAAAATGAAGCCATGCTTCTGGAATTCCCTCTGATACATGACAGGAACAGCATGACCTCCACACCACTGCTACCCCAAACATCCATTGCACATGCCAGGGGAAAGCACTCTAAGGTTATACAGCGTAACCACAATACTTTAGGGAAAGGCAGGGCTTGCTCAAGATCGCTGGAGGATCGCACCTGCTATGCCTTTGGTACTGTACTCTGCAGGGAATCAACCCTGTGCTCAGCTGGGGGAGGACACAAGGGCTGTGGGAGCTTGGCACGGTGCAGAGAGGCCTTGCTACCAACAGCAAAGCTGCTGTGTGCAAGGATGGGGACACAGGAGGGATCACAGGTAGCCCTTGGACGCACGTGGATACCACCAGCACTGCCCCCCATCCACCGCAGAGCTCCCAAGTACAGTAGTGAAGAATGGCTTCACCACCTCAGCAACACAAACCTGCAGAAGCTGTCACAGCCACTTTGGAAGTGCCTATAGGGAAGTAGGTACAATCCTTGACACCTGGATGCATTAAACTCCATGCTTCTCAGAGCAGAGACAAAGGGGAGGGAGGCTTTTTCAGGCCGTCAGGGGTCACCTCCAAGCCTGAGAATTCACTGCTTGCCTTGGTCACAAATCTTTAAGGGATGACACCAGCCCAAAGAGATGGTACCTCAGTGACAGTCCCAATAGAAGCAAGGCAGGCATGGACTGTGTCTCCAGGAAGCACTTAAAGCGAGGCAGAGATGGCTGAGGGCATGTGATAACCATCCACTCAACAAAGCTGGTGGCTGTATCTGCTGTACTGGACATGCTTTCCTTTTGCAGCAGCAGACATGTCTGTGGAAGAATCCTCCGAGAAAACAAGTCTTGCAGCTCATGTGCTTGCTGGCAGGCAGTGGCCTGGAGAGCTGCAGTGCTGCCTCCAGCTGGAGCTACGGATCTGTGTGTCAGCTCAGGCAAGGCATGTCTTTTCCTTATGATCTTTCTCCCTTAGTTTTGGGGCTAGCAATGCTAAAGTTTGAAACAGCAGAATAAAACATCAACACACAATGCTGTTATACTGTTATACACTGTTTCCCTTAGTGGTTGTATGCTGCTGACTTTTTAAGTTATGCCTCCAATGGGATTTTCCATTGGGAGATGAAGGAAAGGTCAATGGTACATCATGATAATTTGAAACAATGTATGACCGGATCCTAACCCAACAGACACAAGATGAAAACAATTTTCTATTAAAAAAAAAAAAAAAAAAAAAAAAAAAAAGTTTATCCATAAAGATCCAAGGCAGCTTACAGAAGTTAAAAGTGAATGAAAAACTGATTTATAGATAATAAGAACAGATGCATCTGCAGACTCCCATTGTTTGTGCTGTGTGGCACCAGAAACATAGTGAGAGACAGTTTCTTTTCAGCATAAGGTAACAGTGGTGCTTCACAGGTCTTCTCTACAGTCTAAAGAACTCCTGCAACCCTGGCTTACTTTCGAACACATACGGATGTAAAGGTCCTTGCAGCCCCTTTTAATCTTAGCCCTCTTGCTACACCTGCCATTTTTGACTTGTTCCTTCTCCCCTCCCTCTATGACAAATACTTAGTTTGTACTTTCTGTGCAAGTTTAAACTCTGTATCCAAGCTACTTTGTATGAGTTGAGGCAGGTCTACTTTATGTTATTCTGAATAGACAAAAAAACTTTTTCTTCCTACTCTGGGACATTTCAGATTTTACCACACTGCAGTCTTATGCAGAAAGGTATTCTGGAAAAAAAAAAATACAAAGTGAGCATCAGCAGACTCATTAACATACATACACGTAGTAGTGGTATCCTGATTAGTCATCTGCCTTCTCACCACAAAATGCTGCTTTATGTGTGGATGACTGAGGTTAGGAGCTGCAGTTCATGGTGGCTTTAATAAACAGAATATCTGCTGTATCAGGTATCTCTCATTTCTCTCCATTTTGCCCCACAGACCCTGAATGAACAATTTCCTGTGGGACATTGGACTTTGACTGTGTGCCCACATGCAAGATACTCTGGTGAAGATAAATCTTCAGGGCAGACAGAGGAGGCCTTTCAAGCAAGCTTCTTCCTCTTCTGAGATACTCCAAAATCAGATAATTAAAACACATGGCAACCAGGTACAGACACTGGTGCAGAGAGAGATCAGCAGTGAGGATGTCAGGGACCATATGCCTTCACAACCAACGCTTTCTGGAACACCTAAACAGTGGTCATCCAACCACACAACAGATCAAACAAATGGGATAGGTGACGGATGGGTTCCAGCAAGGGGTTTATTCTGCCAGGATTTAGGATTAAACACAACAGGTTGGTTCAAGTATTAAAATGCTGCCTTTGGCAAGTATTTAGGATGTTCTGACATTCCTAAAACCACTCAGCAGCTGCTTGGACACATAGGTGTTTTGAATCTCTTTCAAAAGTCCAGATGTAAAACCACCTGCTACAACCTGCTGCTGCTGAGTGTAAATTCCAGGAAAATTGTCTTGCTGTTATCCCACTGTGACACAGTATCAGATGCAAGGGATGCCCTTTCAGCTTCCCTGTGAGAGCACAAACCTCCTTGACTGTAACAAAAGGCTTTCTCTGAGGGACTGTGCCTCCATACACAAAAATAGAGAGATGAGCCAGGTAAGCTGCTTGGGAGAGGATGGATCTTTCCAAACCTCACCAGAGAGTTAAATCTACACTTTTGTAGATGAGACGAGAGCCCTCAGCAGTATGTTCTTGAATATGTGACACAAGTTCCTAGCTCTTCTCCTTTCCTGACTTATCTTCATGTGAGTTTCCTCCATTTTGCAGTAATACTTGAATATTAATTGAACAATGGAGAGAGACCAACTCCTAGTCTGGTGCTTAGGGCACTTACCTGGGATCAAAGGACATTGGGTTTAAGTTCCTGTACTGTATGAATAATCAAATTTCCCTAATAAAAGGAAATAACTTTGACAGGGAAAGGAGTAATCCAATTTTATGTGCATCCAGAAACATAATGAAACTTTTGATATTTCACTCTGAATTTATTAGACAGTGTTTCAACAGATTTTTCCCTCAAGTTTAAGGTATTTATAGAGTGCTCTCAGGCTATGCACATTCATCATAACCTGAATACACATGGTGAACTGCACTACCACAAGTGAACAGTGTCTGAAGTATTCTTTGCCATCACTCCTTCAGACCCTTTAATCTTAAACTGGCCCCTCCCTGCTCTTCCAGCTGCAGGCTTGGAAATTGTTCAAGGCCAGAAGCACAGGAGCAGCAGCTTGGTGCACAACAACACAGCAGCCAACAAAGAGGAACAAAGGAGTTCCTCCAGCAATCCTAACAGCTGGCACTGTAAGAAACACAGGCTAAGAGGAGCAGTGACGCCTATCACAGGCCACAGTGCCACAGCAGAAACAGTGTGCACAACTCTGTAAAGCTGCAGTTTCAATACATCCACCTGGAAGCAGGAATTGTGCTCTTATAGTGTCTTGGTTTGAAAGACAGGTATCTGCTAGGGAGAGGCAGGCCTCTCTAGGAATGGGGAATTCCAATCCCTTCCTTCCACGTTATTATAATTTGGAAGATTAAAAAAAAACCTTTTCAGTCAGAGCTATGGGGAAAGGAATAACAGTCCTTTACTAGTAACTACAACAGGACAGACAAACGACAACAGCAATTATAATAATGATAAAACAGAACCAAGAACCCCGTGGGGCTTTGTCTCACAAGTCCCGGGCAGTCTGATCTCTCGGGAATCCAAGAGCACCAAACCAAAACGGTGGAAACTCTGGCACTGATGGCTGGAAACGGTGCGGTGTCCCCGCAGGCAAAGTGAGTAGTGCTGGAGAAGCCACGGCAGCTGGACCCGGGCTGACCCAAAATCCAGCAGGGCAGGCGAAAAACTCCGAATTCCTGGGCACTCAAACAGATGACAGAATTCTCAGGACCGAACCCCTCCATTAACAGTGGAATCCACGCAGCTACCTGTCACCTGACCGTCCTCCCCGGAAAACCGAGAGCTGAAAAGAACCACCACCCTCAGCTCCCGGGAGCCTTTCCCTCCTGCTAAACTAAGTGATCCACTCCTTTTGTACGGGTTAAGCACCCTTTAACTATCAGTGTTTAGTCTCCTAGCAACTTATGGGGGTGAAAAATTCCACAGGAAAACTTAACCCCCAACATCTGTAGATAATGCCTACCCACTGCTTCTGTCCTACATGTAACCTTTGTCACGCTGATGCAATTGATGGATTTTTCTGGAGCACTTTCCCACAAGTGATATGTACACCTGCTTAAAATCTTTTTTTTTTTTTTTTTTTTTTTTTTTTTTTTTTTTTTTTAAATCAGAAAACAAGACAACTGGGAACCAGACAACTTTGAATCTAATCTTGAGGATTTCTGCCTACCCTACTCAACTGGCAAGGCTCCCAGTCAGGATTATCATGTTCCTCCAAACCTGGAAACATGCCCATTAGAACTCCAGCAGTTTGTGCATTTTCATTCACCATGGTATTTCACATGGCAATCTGAATTTAACAAAAAAAGTGTTGTTGGCTCCACTTTTTACTCTTGGGTCCTATTCTAAAGGAACTGGCTAAGTGACATGGCATGAGCTGGATAGGAGGGTGTTAAAACACTAAATTTCAGATTATGCGCAAACAAAAATACCGAGAAAGATCTCAGTGAGCAGAGGACTGTCAACATACCAGCAACTGTACAGTCAGTTCAGTGAGATAATCTAGAACACAAATAACAAAGCAGTACAGTCGAACCAAACCGACACAGGGGCTGGTTCAACACCATGATATTTGGATACCAGCAAATAGGTTGTTGCAGTGCCCATTCTTTCTCCCTACTAGAAATACTCCTCCACTTCCCTGTGCAGACCGTCAACCTTTGGGTTCACACCTCTCCTAAGCCTGTTTCCAAGCCCTGGTGAGAGCCAAATGCTGAGAGCACTTAGGAGTGCATCAGTTGCCTGGTATAACAAAACTCTTGGCATTGTCTGGATCCACTCTACATGATGATACAGTTGGCCAAAAAGCCTATCTGAAGAGGGAGAACTTTTCCCACACCTGGGTTTTGAGCATCTAAACTCTTGATTAAGGGCATCTGATGTGTATCTGAAATTCCCATCAACCCTCAGGCTCCCCAGGCAAGTAAACACTTACAAGTCCAGTAGGAGGAAGCATCTCACAAGCTACTTCTATGGTACCTTCCTGGTCAGGAAGGAGGGACAGAGAAGATCTGGTCTCAGCGGTCATGTGCCCTTTGACTGGATTATATTCACACCATCATAGCAAACATGAATTTTGTACAGCTTGTTTCTCCTGCCAGTTTCTCTCCCTGCCCTTTGCCCTGCATGCCCTGGCCAAGCCTCCTGACTGAGACTGCTTGTTTGTTCTTTGTATACCTTCATTTTCCCTGGAAATCCTCTGGCCTGCACATCCCTCTTTATTAAGCTGCTCCCCCTGCTCCATCTTTGAGGCTAACAATAACCCTACACAACACCCGTCACAACCAAACCTCTAAACCCACCTATTTAGAAAATTCCATGCATTTTGAAGGTAACTCTGTATATCTGCTGTTTCTTGTCTTTTTCTTGGTCAGATGGGTCCTTCACCTTTTCCTGTCCTCTGTACCACTTCCAGGGCTCGGGTCTCACCTAGGAGGCCTAGAGTGCAAGCAAGGGGACTGTTTGCACAAGCAGTTGTGCAGTGCCATCTGCTGATCTTCTTCTGTAAAGATCAATTCAAAAGAATTTCTGATGGATGACTAATTTGGGCCTTCTGGAAACTGAACTAGCATTATCATCAAAGGCCCAAACTTCAAGCAAACAGTTATATAGACATTTTTAGTATCTGAAATATGGAATCTTTGAATGAACAAGTTCAAAGAATGGTTAATAAGATACAGACCTCTAACCTCTGAGCATCAAGTTTCTGCTGTCTATCCTAGTACCTTGATTTCGTATTTTGTTTCTTGCTTTGCATTAGGCTACCGAAGATGAAGTCGTGATTTTTTAGATTCCCAACAACTACACAGAAAGAGAAGGATCCAGAGCTTCCCAACTTGCTTTGTTAGGATTCATGAATAAAGAGAACTGTGAGTACACACAAGTTTGTGTGTGTGAACAGAAATCCTTATGCCATTTTCCAAGACAGAAATACTGGGATTAAATATTAAAAATTTAAGACCGGGAAGCTTTTACTGGTGGCTATGCACCTACTTCCACTAAAGGCTACACTGCAGCAAGAAACCTAGTTACTGGCCTGGTGAAAAATGGCAGACAGATGAGAGAGACATTATTTGAAAAAAAGGAAATAAAACAGTACTAAGGAGCACCCATTAATGTTCTGCAATACACAGTTATCAATAACTCCAGAGGTCTCACTGAATCCCACTGTTGCTAAGGAATTGCTGTCATCTATAAAAATAATTAATGTTATTAGTATAATTTAGCATTTCAGTTAGCTACAATTAACTTCACATTAGGAAGCTCTCAGAGTTCATTACTCCTGGATGTCTGCAGTGATTTTAGTCACACAGAACTACCACGACAGTACATCAGTGTGTTTGAGTCAAACACCTTATGCTTGGAGCTAAGGCTACCCACTTGTGAGCAGCACATGCTAAACCTCTTACCGCTTCAGCAATACTTACTATAACACTACTGTGTGGGCTGTACTGTACATGAATTTACATGTCATCACACAGAATGCTATCTCAGCCAACATCTGTTCTGGTTCCCTTATTGTGGTGGATATTTGAGCATGGGGTAGTAAATGGAAATGATACTAAACATTTTCTTTGTCACTTGTGAGACAACATTTTGGAGAGCACCAGTTACATTCAGCCTCCAAAAGGTCATCTGAGCTGCAGTCTCTGAGCTGGTAACACAACAACCCTCGGCACTGGTCATGAGGCCAGCATAGAGTCACCACTGGCCATCCTCTTTCCCAGCTCAAAGAGAAAGTCTAACCTTAGAGCTCATTGCTGAGCCATATCCTTTAATCCAGACCCCTTCTCTCCAGCCTCTTGAGCTAAGCACCCAGCAGATCTGCCAGCAGGACACCAGGAGGTAACCAGCACCGAGCCATTTCCTCTGCAGTGCACGCACACCTAGGCACACAGCAAACTGGAGCAACAGAAGCTGAGCCGGAACTCAGATGTGGTCTTATACTACCCAACCCATATCAAATCCCACAGCAATGCCTGACAGTACATTCCTTGGGTGATCAACTTATTCTGCATCATACTGCCAACCACCACCACCACCAGACAAAACCCAAAAGACACCATCATTGACAGAATGGACGTGAAGCACGTGAAATGTCTTGGCTATATGTCTCTTTTGACTCATTCCTTTCTGTTCCTGCATACAACCCTTTAATTCAGAACACTTTTAAAGCAGCCTTCTGTACTCCACTATGATCCCAAGAGCAATTCAGACCTATAAAGGTTTTATTCAATCACTTGCACTGAAGGTCTAAAAACAAACAAGTAATCAAACAAACAACAAAAACAACAACAAAAAACCCCACCAAAACGAAAACTAGGAAACGAACAGAGACGTCTGCAGCCGCTGTCCCCTTGGGGCCAGGCTACCGCAGATATGCTTTATCTCCAGGTTTCCATGTTGCCACACCCTCCGAGGCGCCCGGGCGAGGGCCGGGAGTGGGAGCACACGGCTTGATGAATGAAGCCCTTGTGGAACGCGTCAAAGCTGGATCGCGATAAGCGATAGTGCGAGGTGCTGCCGCCGGGAAGAGCGGGGTCGGCCCTCGCTGCACGGCGCCTCAATCCCCGCGGCCGAGGGCGCAGCGCGGGGCAGCGCCGGGGCGGTGCAGGGAGCGGCCGCCGATGCTCTGCTCCGCCGCTAGCCCGAGCGCCTGACACCGGCTTTTGGCGACGCGCCTCCCGCGTCCGCCCATCTAGCCCGCCGGAGGGGGGTGTGTCCGCAAGCCCCAGAGGTGCAGCTGGCTCACCGACGTTCAGGGAGACGCCGCCGCCGCCCCCTCCCGAGCCGAGCCGGCGGCCCCGCCAGCCCCTGCTCCGGGGCCATGGCCCCGCGGCCGAGCAGAGCTCATCGCCAGCTCTGTGGCTCAGGCCGCGGGTTCCGACGGCGGAGCAACGAGAGGGGCGCGGGCGAGGACTGCGCTGCCCTCTCCTCTCTTATGGAATAAGTGCCGAGTTCTGACCCGGTGCAGGCGCTCGTTCGCCTACAGCGGTAGGAAACCCGACTCCTGCCGACCCTGTGCTTCCCTCGCCGACGCCCCGAGCGAACTCGGCGGCCCCCGCCGCCATCCTCCCAGCCGCGCCCGACACGCCAAGTTCGCTCCGCTCCCCGGCATCCGCCGCCTGGCCCGCGCTGCCCGCCGGCTCCCTGCCGGCACAGGTGGGCAGCGGGCAAGGGCGCGGCGGGAGGCGATGCCGCGGCCCAGCCCGAGGCGACCGCCAGCTCCCGCCGGACGAGGGGTGCCGATGAGAGCTGGGGCGGAGGAGAGCGGGGGAAAGAAAGGGGGGGGGGTGCGGACGTGAAGGAGAGAGAGACATGAACCAGCCCCGAAGCTAGAGCGGCGCGGCGGGGGCGCGCGGGGATGCCGGGCGCGCCGCTGGCCGGGTTCATCCGAGGACAAGCGCTCGCTCCCGCCCCCTTCCCTCCGCTACCGCTGACCTGTGTGCACCCGGTAGTGCGCCTTGAGGTGGGAAGACTTGCCGTAGACCTTGCCGCAGCCGCTGTAGGGGCACTTGTGCCGCTTCTCGGCCGCCAGCTTCCCCTTAGGGGCGGCCCCGGCGGCGCGCAGGCGGGGGGGCGGCCCCGGCGGGGGGCTGCGGGGCGGGCTGGAGCCCTGCTCGGTGGCCGCGTCGCTGTCGGAGCCCGCGTCCTCGTCGGGGCTCTCCACGCTGTCACTGCAGACGGAGCGGGCGGGCAGCGGCCGGTACTTGTTCAGCTCCAGCAGGCTCTTGGCGATGGCCAGCAGGGCGCAGTAGTCCTTCCAGGCGTCGCGGGGGTCGCGCAGCTCCCGGGCCGCCTCCCCCTCGCCCGGCACCTTCAGCCGCGCCGCCTCGGGCACGGCGGAGCGGTTGGAGATGGAGACCAGGCACTGCGCCGCTACGAAGTCCACGTACGCGACGGCCGACATGGTGCGGCCGCGCCCCGACGACGAGGGGGGGGGCTCCGTCCGCCCTCAGTGCTCGAACACCGGGCCGGCCGCCCCGCCGCCAGCCATGGCCCGCCCGCGGCGCGGGAAAGAGCGGGGCGGAGGAGGAAGGGGGCGTGGGGGCGAATAAATAGCGGGGCGCCGGGCAGGTCCTTCACCGCCGCCCCCCGGGGGCGGCGCGCAGACGGCGAGGGGGGAGCGCCGCCCGCGCGGCCGGCCCGTGTCCGGCGCAGGGGCCGGGGGAGAGGATACCGCCCGCCCCGCGCCCCGCGTGGTCCTGCCCGGGGGCGGCCGCGCCGGGGCCCATCACGTCAGGCGCGGAGCTCCTCCCGCCCCGGCCGGTCGGCGGGCAGAGCCGGCCGGCTGTGTTTACTTTCTCCCCCCCGCCACTCACGGCGCCCCTTTTCTAGGGGGGGGCGTGTCCGCCGGGCGGCCTCCCCGCCAATCACCGCGCTCCCTCCCCAGGCCGCGTGCTACTCCGGGCACCCCGCCGCGACCGCTTAAAGCGGTGATGCCGAGGCTCCGCTGGGGGCGGGACGGCGAAGGCGCCGCGGCTCCGCTCGCCGCCGGGGTTGGGAGGTCGCGCCGTCGGCCCGGCCCCGGCCCGGAGGAGCCGGCGGCCGCCTCGGGCAGGGGTCTGCGGCGGGGGGCGGCGGCGCCGAGCGGGTTAAGCGGCTCCCTGGAAGTCCTCCTGTCCCAGCAACGGGCCGGCCAATGGGAAGTGAGCCGGCTGATGTCACTGCCAGCGCCCCGCCAATCAGCGCCCGGTCCCGAAAGGTGCGCAGCGCTCGGAGGCGCGGCGGGCGGCGGGCGCGCGCTCCGGCCGCGGTCCCCCCCCCGCGCCGCCGCCGGGGAAGGGCGGGAGGGGCGCCGGGGATGCCCCGCCCGGGCGGGGTGTCCGTGACCCCGGCGCGAACCCCAGCTGGTTCCCCCTTCCCTGCCCGCGGCACCGGGACCCGCCAGATGGGGCTCCCCGTACTGCCCCGGGACGGGGGCCCCGGTCCTCGCGGGCAGGAGACAGGAGGACGGGCCCTGTGTAGGAAGCGGGAGCCCGCGAAAACCTCCCGGAGAAACGCGGTGGCGGCGTTAGGCGCTCCATCGCCGCGGCGTCATCGTTGAGACGGGCGGCTCCGTGAGGCGGGGCAGGGGGGAATCCTGCGCGCCCCCACGATGAGCGGGGCAGGTATCTCGGCGGCGGTCACCAGGGAAGAGTTTTAGAGCTGCATGATAATGTCTGCCTTTTTGTCAGTGTTGGCAGAAATGAAGGTCAGATTGAATTTGCCCTGTTCCCGAGTAAGTGCCATCCAGACTAAACGAATCCCTCAAATCTGTCATCTCTACCCAAATAACACGCCCCCGTCTCTGCCCCATCGAACGCACAAAGCTCATAGAATATGGTGAAAACGAACTGACCCTGTGCTCAGCCAGAGAAGGGTTAAAAATTGGCTTCTAGATCAAGCGCTGTTTAAAAAAAGGAAAAGAAGTTACCACCGTCTGTAGGCCAGCAGTACTGAGGTGTGAAGTATGTCAGTGTGTTTTGCTGTTTTCCAAGCATCAGAAGAGAGCACAACAGAAAGAATTTGCCTTTGAAATAATGCACGTGAGTCTCTCTACAGCATTAGGCAAAGTAACACAGGTGCCTCTGAAATCATCATCTAGATGGAGAGGCGCTCCTGTCAGACATAAGAGCTTTTCCCTGCTTTTGTGAACTGCATCCCAAGGAGACTGAATCCTGGCAGGCCAGGGTCCCTAACTAAATCTTGCTGTCCTCAACTGCAGGCCACATCTCCTTGCAAAAACAGACAGGGCCTGAATGGTGAAGAGCTTTATGGATTAATCTCATTAACCGTATGTGGAAATGATGAAGATATGGCTACTGAAATGAGGCAGTGTTGTTCTTTTCCTGCAGGAGATAAAAATTAGTGATGTCAGCCATTTTGTATGCTAGCACATTAGATCACTGCATGTAACCTCGAGCAATAATAACTCTTTGCCATGGATAATTGGCATCAACCTGAAATAATTTTATGTGCCGTTACTCAGAGAAAGAGAGAGAAAAAAAAAACAAAACCAAAAAACAAAGCAAAACAAGCAAACAAACCCCCCCCCCACACAAAACAAAAACAACAACAACAAAAAATAAAAACAAACAAACAAACAAAAACCCCAAACAAAACAACCCCAAACCAAAGTGCACAAACAAAACAAAAGAACTAGAAGCTAGGTCTGTAAGTGGATCATCTGTAGGCTGATGAAGATCAAAGAGAGAACATGAATAGAGCAATGTATCTAACAAGGTGGTCTTCAAGTCTCAGTCATCAGTCAGCAAGTTACTC
Source organism: Hirundo rustica (assembly GCF_015227805.2). Lineage (NCBI taxonomy): Eukaryota > Metazoa > Chordata > Aves > Passeriformes > Hirundinidae > Hirundo > Hirundo rustica. The sequence continues at coordinate 57,901,773 of NC_053488.1, read as the reverse complement.
TTACCCAGTTCTCACAGCATTTTCCCAGCTAGTCCAGCATCCGTTGGCCTCCGGTGCTTAAGAGACACCAGGCAGAATAGGAGGTGTGATCTCCAGGTCTGATAGGAAGGAGGAACAGAAGGTATTGTTGTTTCTTTACCACTAAAGCTGTTGATACATGTCTGGTTTCTGTATAGTACTGGTGCCTACAGCCTTCTGTTTCCTTCAGAGGAGCAACAGCATTTTACACAGAAAGCTGCATCCCTGGCTTGTTAATCTGGATATTCAGGATGTAACTTCATAAGTTGCATGTTTGACATCCTTTTTCACGGCACTTTCAGAGCTTCTTTGGCTGACAGTGTTCAAAAATTCCTGCTGGGAGATGTCCTTATCCACATTTCAGTGACATGCAAGTTGCTTCCCAGGTGACTTGCTTATTTACTTATTTTTAAGAGGTATTTACTCACATTAGTAAATACCTCTTACATTAATTTGTATAGTTCAGAGAGGAAAGTGTTAATAACAAAATAAAAGAGACATACCTTTTTTGTTTGCAAACTTGTTTTGTTCTAAGGTAACTCGTGGCTAGTTTAAAGATTACAACATAATCTGTGCCCAGTTCCACAATGAGGAAGCATACCAAGCTTTTAAAATAATCCCAATATGCTTCCAAGAATATACTGCCTTTTTAAGGCAATAGGCAGTATATTCTTGGAGGCATACATTGCCTTTTTTTCTTTTTTTCTTTTTTCTTTTTTTCTTTCTTTTTTTTTCTTTTTCTTTTTCTTTTTCTTTTTCTTTTTCTTTTTCTTTTTCTTTTTCTTTTTCTTTTTCTTTTTCTTTTTCTTTTTCTTTTTCTTTAAGTATCGAGTAGGCAAAACCCCCAAGACTCCAAGCAAATTAGGTCCAAATAATACTTAAAAAGCAATGCCAACAGCGTTTGCAAGAAGCCAACAACTACTTGGAAGGAGTATCAAAATGACCATGTCTGTCATCTGAACAGCAACACATGTGCCTGGAAATGGGATTGTGTTCTGAAACCTCTTTATCTCCAGATGATGGGGGCCCTCACTCAGATTTGACTGTGCTGATGATAATACCTTGATATGGTTTCAGAGCATGCATTTAGTCCATAGCTCAGTTTATAATTCACAGCTAATTTTTTGCAATAACGAGGCTAAACAAGGATCACAGAATCACAGAATTTTTAGGTTGGAAGAGACCTTCAAGATCATCGAGTCCAACCCATCTCTAATACCTCAACTAGACCATGACACCAAGTGCCACATCCCGTCTTCTTTTAAACACTTCTAGGAATGGTGACTCCACCACCTCCCCAGGCAAGCCATTCCAGTACTTTATCACTCTTTCAGTGAAAAACTTTTTCCTAATATCCAGCCTATATCTCCCTTGTCACAGCTTGAGACTGTGTCCTCTTGTTCTGTCTGTTGTTGCCTGAAGAAGGAGACCAACCCCCAGCTGACTACAGCCACCCTTCAGGAAGTTGTAGAGTGTGATAAGGATGTTCTCTTCGACTGTACAGATGAGATGTTAAACTTGACAGAGGGGTAGAAACTAGGTGATCTTTGAGGTCCCTCACAACGCAAACCACTCTGATTCTAAACCCACAACAGCACTTAGATAGAACCCTAACACCTTTTTGTCACCTGAGGGCACTCGCTTGTGCCAAATTCAACCCATGGTTCACAGCTCTAAACCAGCTTCTGATGGGCAGATATTTGCCCTCCATGCAGTCGTTGGGTACAGGAATGTAGCACATCTGGGTGGAGTCAGGGTGGAAGTTGTCAGTGGCTGCTTTTGAGGCAGCTGCGTGTTCTGTGGTCCAAAAAGACAGTGTGTGGACAGGAACTGTTACGGGGAGTTGTGAGCAATGAAGACTGTGACCTCCAGGTGAATGGGAAAGGCTCAGATAAGAGCCAGGGGCTCATGCTTGAGGGGAGTGCAGGGAGATGTTACAGGGGAAGTAGCAAAGAGAAGAATGAGATATGAGATTCAAGGGCCTGCAAAGAAGGTGAGTGAGAAGAAGTCTGTGTTTGTGAAGGAGAAGGACTCCTCTCACCAGAGGGTTGGGCACAGGTTCAGTGAGAGATGTGAGGTTCAGAGGAAGAAGAGCTATTTATTATTTCTGAGGCTTTCAAAAATGTCTTCTGTTTCCAAACCCAGAACTTTGCAGAATAAAAGCCATGCCAACTATCCTGTACTCCATGCTCCCCAAGTCTTGTGAATCCTGACACTGTGCCTAAAACTTTGCACCCTCTTTCTGGAGGATGAAGCTGACACACCCCTGGCAGGCACACTTGGAGAGACCTAGACTGTGGGAACCCTCAAATTTTTGCACCAAAAGCCAATTTATGTGATGACCTTTAGTGCCACTGTGGCCGAAAAGGCTTTCTTTTGAGGAGCAAATGTCTCATAAAGACAGTCTGAATCAGGTGCTCTGCTTCAAACTTTGTCCTGTTGCTTTTTGTGGGCTGTTCTATGGAGTACAGAGGTGTCTTCTCTGGTGGTCTTCTTCTGCCAAGACAAAATGAAGAAATTAATCTTTCTTCTGTATTAATATTTCCTAGTATTTTGAAGATCACAGGCTCTGAACCTTATTCCAGATTCCGCTTTGACTTTTTTCATTCTCCAAGGCTCATGGCATATGGTCCGAATGATTTGACAAGGTGCTGAGAGATTGATCAATAGTTAGTAATGGCTGAAATTATATATCAAGATAAATGGCCTGTTTGCTGATGTGTGCTCTTAAAGTCTGTGACCATGCTGAACATTCATGACTGATATTCTGGCAACATGACAGAATAGTAATTCAGCGGTCATATTAATATGAATACATTGTACTTGACATGTGTGTAGTATCTTTCATACCAATGCATGGCCCAGATTTTCTGCATGTATTATCAGGAAAATACAGCAACCTCTTCCACCCAACAACTGCCAAAACTCCCATTGTGAAGTCTGGTGTGGTAGGAAGGAAGTGCTTTAACCTTTAACCGGTCAGTCACTGAACACACAGAGCAGACAAAAAGGTTCTTTATGTGATGCAATAGGAACCTTCAAATTCAATTTTTGTAGATCAGAAAGATTCAGTGGAGTTGCTTGCTATATAAAGGCTCGCAAGACACAGTAAGTATTTGCTAGCAAACTGTCCTTCCATTTTAAAGGCAGTATTTTAATACAGTGGAAGGGCTGCTGATCGAAGACACTTCTGGCCTGAAAATCCAGGAATATGAGGATTATCACTCTCAAATTCAACTTCCTTTAGAAACAAGTATTGTGGAAACAGAGCAGTGCTCCTTTCCTGTTACTACTAAACATACTGCTTACTGCTTGGAGACTATGCTCTGTCCTTGTCTTTAACTTCTTCTGGTCTAATTCGGCCCTTACTCTAAATCACAGGATTGATTTGGGTCTTGGTCTTGCGGTCCTTCCAATACCTCTTGAATCGTGGCTTAACGGTGAGCAATCACCTGATCATGAACCTCTGTAATAAGGATGGCTGCCCTCTCCTGAATCTTATCTCTGCAGGTGGTAAGCATTACAGCCTGCTTGGCATCGGGGATCTGCATCGGTTTGTGTGCCGATAGTGCTGTAGCTATGGCAGCATTGAACTCAGCATGGGCTAGCTGCTTGAGCATGCACCCAGGATCCCAGATGGGTTTTAAAGCCTGCATCAGACACCATCCTTCAGTGTGCATATGGGTGTGTGAGTCTCAAGTTCAAAAGTAGAAAGCTAGACTAGAGTTAATTTGGGAACGTCTACCTTTGACTGTAGCAAAGACATCCAGTAAAAAATGAGCCGGCAGCAGAACGGCCATAGCATATGTGGGGAACGTGGACTAGAGGTCAGCCTCAGTTGGCAGCACTTGGTCAAAGCTCAATCAGGTCACTTTGCTGAGTGCTGTTGAATGCAGGGCTTTCAAAGCTTCCTAATTAACATTGGTGCAAGTGTTGGTGCAGCTCTGCTGTTTCACCCTGGAAGGCTGTCACAGGGAAAGGATGCTACGAGACAGGTAATAAGTAAGTACCGTCGGGCAGCTCATTCCCTGGATGAGGTGTTGCGAAAGAAGAGAAAAAAAGCAGAAAATGGGCGGAAAAAGCAGTGAGCTGAAGCGCAGTCCATGTGCTTCGAGGATAGTGCGAAGTCCTCGAGGGTGGAGAGGCGGTCAGTGCAGGCAGGGGCTCGTGACAGGCGCCGTCGCAGCCCCTCGGGCTCCGGGCAGCGCGGCCCGCAGCCCCGCTCCGCACTGCGGGCTGCAGGCGTACGTGCGGCGCCGGCGCGGTGGGGCCCGTCCTGCCATCGCCGCTTTAAGGCGCCGCGTCTGTGCGAGGGCCGCGGCGCCGGGTTCAGCTGAGGACACAGCCCCAGTTCTCAGAAATCCCCGCGCTGCGGGAACATCGCGCTCCGGTACGGAACGCGCTGCCCTAGATCGCGGGTGCCGGGCCCGCCCCCCGCCCGCCGCCCGCCCACGTGAGAGCCCCCCCGCACACCCCAGCTTCGGCCCCCGCCACACCGGGGCTCTGCGGCTGTTTTCCTCGCCGAGATCTATCGCTGCTATTTCATGTTATTGTTTTGTTTATTCCTTGGGTTCTGCTGCGTGGTGGTGTTTTTTTGTTTTTTTTTTTTAATTCACCGCGGGGAGGCCCCTGCAAGCAAACGTCGTCATCTTTTTCAACCCTCTGCCTCCAGAAAAAAACCCAAACCAATAAACCCTCACGTTATTTTATACATAGGTATACTTTAGATTACTCGTAGAAAAGAAAAATATGTAGCGTCTAGAATAAAACATGTTATATATGATCTACGATTTTAAAATACATACCTATATTTTTGTTTTATATTTCGTATCTAATAAATGTGTACCTGTTGTCTATATTATTACATATACACATGCATGCCTACATCATATTCATTTACAATAAATACAATATGTGCGTGTTTAAATAATAAACATGCAAAATGTATGTTACATTTAAATGTTTTATTGTTTTCGTTTGTTTATTTGTTTGTTTGTCTCGGTGGGAAGGTGTCCGAGCGAACCATCGGTCTGCGGGCGGGCTGGGCAGTCGGGGAGCGGGGAGCCGGCGGCGGACCGGGAGCGCCGGGGCCGGCAGTCCGCGGGAGCACACTTTTCCTGGGAGCTGGAGCTGGGGGGGCGGAATTACAGCCAACCGCGGTTTATTAATAGCGCCGCGCCCGCGCCAGTACGTGTGCGGCAGAGACACCCCACGCCCAGCGCCTACCCGCCATAGCCCATCCTCCTTCTCCCTGGGAAGGGGACGGGCGTCCCCGCCACTGGCTCCGCCTCGCCTCACCTCGGATGCCCTCCGCCGCCTCCATCTTCCTTCCTCCCGCTCCCGCCTCCTCCGTGCGCGCCTCCCGCACCCGGCCCCGACGGGAGGGAGCGGCGCCGACCCGGCTCCCGTTGCCCGCCGCCGGTGTCCTCCGCCGTCTCTCAGGGTCCCATTTTATTCCTTTCCAAAGTCTCCCGGTCTTCTGTGGGCTTGTGGCTTCCTTCGCTGAGTGCTGTGGATTTATTTTTGAGGAAAGTGGCGTTTCTCTGCAGGGGCACCTGAATGGGTTAAATCGAGCCGAGTTAACCCATCACTGAAGGACCTTCAAACTGAGATGGTGTCACATTAGCTCCTCAACAACCCGTTGCCAAAACTGAGATGTCACATTAACCCAGAAAAAAAATAGAGAACTTGCCACATTAACCCACAGCCAGGACTTGAGATGCTGCCAAGACTTGAGGCATCACCCTGCTGCTGCAGTAAAGCTGCAGCGCCCTTCTACCACGGCACCAACACCCTTCATGTTACTGTGTCCCTGGCCTCTGTGTATGCATCGTTCCTGAAACCGTTAATTTTCTGCAAAGCCAAGGCAGCAGGTTATTCTCCTTCAACTTAATCATCCAAGATTTTCTGAACAACAGGTCTTGACAAAAAGGTTTTAGGGTGGGTGAGATGCAGGGAAACAACTCAGAGAATGCTTGTCTTGTATACCCTGAAAATCATACTTATTAAAAAAAAAAGTTTTCACGTACAGTGTTTCAGTTATTTACCTAATTTCCTTCCAATTTATTGCTGTTTTTCACCAGGAGGGGAAAAAAAAAAAAAAAAAAAAAGGTACAGGGAGAGGGTGCATGGGGGTGAAGGGGATAAAGGAGAGATGGTGGGTGTTTTCTGACTTTACATTGGACTTTCCCTGATGTGCAAGCTGAAATTGAAGATGCCTGTATTTTTCTCCTTGGATGATTCTCCTGTGGAAGTGAGGATCTTTTGAAATCAATCTCTCACCACTGTGTTGCTACTACTGCAAATTCTCCAGCAGTGGGAATCCTGAAGCATTAGCGCAGGCTGGCTTTGGAGCTTTCTCCACTGTAGCACACGGGAGACATGCTGGATTGCTGTAAGAGTAATGGCAATTAAATTTACAATAATGTGTCAATCGCCACTTCTGCTGGTGTCACACAGTTCACTTGTGAGAGTTTCCCTTCGGAGGTTTGATTCTTCTTCAGAAGAAATTCTTCCCAGGCAAAGCGTCTGGGAAGCAGCTTTGCAGTAAGAGCCCGGGTGTCCTAGTGCGCACCGAGAGGCACAGACATCGGCAGTTCGCTTTTGTAAAAAAGAAGGTAAATGGTGTCCTGAGCTGCATTAGGAGCAGTGCTGCCGGCTGGTGGAGGGAGGGGATTCTGCCTCTCCCGTCAGCATTGATGATGTCACGCCTGGAGTGCCGGGTCAAGTACAAAAGAGACACGGCCATACTGCAGCAAGTCCAGCAAAGGGCTGCAGAGTTGTCTAGAGGACTTTTCCTGTGAGAAAAGACAGAGAATTATGACTGGAGAAGGGGAGGCCGTGGGTGGGTGGGCGTGTGTGTGTGGGGGGTGTGTGTGTGAATCTTAAAAGTGTATACAAATATCTGAAGGGAGGTCACACAGAACAATTGGTGCTGGGCACAAAACTAAAGCACAGATGGTTCCCTCTGAACACCAGAAGACACTTTTTCACAACGAAGGGTGACTGAGCAATGGCTCTGGTTCTACAGAGAAGCTCTGAAGACTCAGTTCACCAAAAGCAGCTGGAACGCGGCCCTGGGCAACAGGCTGTGGGAGCGTCTGCCTGACCAGGCGGTTGAACTACATCCCCTCCCCTCCAAATGTCCTTTCCGACTGCAAGCAGTCTGTGGTTCTGTGGACTCATAGCTGGACAGGTCCAGTCAATGCAGGTTCAGAGTCAATATTTGGGAATATGTGACAGAAAAAGCAAAGTGTTTAAACCTATGCCCTGGGTAATGCAAAATGTTATTGTATCCCAAGTCTCTCTGTGCCCAGACTTGCTGCTGTCCCTTTCAGACCCTGCAGCCGCAACACGGAAGGGCGGGGCAGGGGCTGAAGGTGCTGGGGTCCCTTTAGAAGTCGAGGCACTGAGCAGTGACTCTCTCCCTCTGTTCTCTTTGCCTCTTAGCTCTTTCCTACCTCTGCTCGCAACAGTGCCAGCTCTAGAAGCTGCATTTCACAATAAAAAACCGTTTCGAGTGGGTATTTTGCAACATCTGTCTGCAGCCGCAGCCCCGTGCTGGAACGAGCAGAGCAGCTCCACTCCATGTGGTCACGGCAGCCATCCACTTTTGCTTGTTAATAAACTCTTGTTTTCTGTTGTATCTAGTCATATTTGTTTCTCCTTTATGGTGGAAAGGGATTGGTTAAAACTAAGGGGAGGTAACTAATTTTAAAATGTCCCCCTCAAGTGTATTAAAGCAAGACAATATATTAACTTCTTTTCATAATTTTGGGTACTGTTGAGTAACATCCTCATGTTAATTCTTCTGTGCTTACTGGTGCTGGTGAAGGGGTCTTGTGAATTCTACAGCTCATGTCCCTAGTGCTATTTTGGCTTTTAGGATTTGCTTACTACAACTATACACAGCCTTTGCACGTGTAGTACAACATGAATGGAATGGTTCTTGAGTATGCCTGTGCTTGCATATTTGCACCATATCATCATAAACCATCTCTAGGGACAATAGCAAGACTAGAAAGATGTCTCTGGCCTTAACCCATTTTCCTAGTCCCATTATATTTTCTAAAATAAGATATCCCCATTAAAGAAAGTTTTGTCTTGGAAAGCTGTACTTTTATGATAGTAGGTCCTAATTTTATGATAGTAGGTCCTGTTTTGTAGGTTCTTCTGTACCAGCACAGGTTTTGTTTAAGAATCAGTTAATAATCTTAACTTGCTCTTTAACATTATCTTGACTGTTACATTCTCCCCAGTATATGAAAAATGCTGCTATAATCCCAGACTGAGGAAAATGCTGAGTTGTTTTCTTATTTCTAATTGGTTTCAAGGGGAGAGAGCTGTGGGTGTCAGTCTCCTCAGGGAACAGGAAATTATGGTTTTCTCTAAGGTCTTCTAGAAGGAGCCACATCTTCAGAACACGCCGGGGCTGTGGTACTGGGAGCAGATTGGGAGCTGGGAGAAGCCTTTCACTGACTCGATGGAGTAAGACTCCTGATTTCCAGAGAGAAGTGTGGCTAAAGGTAATTGTGTGATCCCTAGTATTTTCTGGGCTAAAATGTGCCAGTTAGTATGTTTTCTCTGAAAGCCTTTCCAAGGCTGCTGTTGCTGGGCAGACAGAAACAAGCTTTGGCTTCCAAGACAGTAAGTTAGGAGTGAGCTGCAGTGTGGGTAGTTAACACAGTGTTATATTAAAGCCAATCAGTACTGCTGGGGTGAAGAGGATATTAGGTTGTGCTGATTTGCTCGCATAACCTCTAGTTTGGGGCATCGGCTGTGCTGGAGCATGGCTGTACAGCACAGCCTGAGTTACCAAGCCCTTCTCTCCACTAAGTGTGGAACCTCTAGTGCACCTCAGAGCTCTACCCCGCCTCAGTTCTGTGAGAAGCACATAAATATTGTTGCACACAGAGCATGCAATGCTTTGCTGTTGCCTCCGTAACTAATTGGCAGAACAGGTTTCTGTCAATGCAAAAGAATTGAGACACTTGTCACTGCAGTTGCATCTCTGTTTGCACCAGAGTCCCCTTTCTCCTTTCCCTTTCCCTTTCTCGTTTCTCCTTTCCCTTTTTCCTTTCCCCTTTCCTTTTCCCTTCCCTTTTCCTTTCTCCTTCCCTTTCCCCTTTTCCTTTCCCTTGCCTTTCTTAAATCCACCCAGTAATTCCCATCTGTTCTTCCCAAATACTAGTGTCTGTAACAACGGAGGATCTCTGCCATCATAAATGCAGTGCAGGCTTCAGGTTCAAACGATTGTTTTGTGTGTGTATGACTTCCCCATGGTGGATCACCATGCACGTAGGCATTGCAGACTTGCCTGGTTCTGTAAGCAGAGGAAAAGAAATATGCAGATAATGACAAAAATGTTAACCAAGATGTCAGTTAGCTGAATTTAATTATGGGTTCAAGGACTTGGGCAACCAGATGGCATAAAAGACACTTGATTTCCACGGCATAATTTCTGAAAGGACATGATTCCCTTATGAATGTGTGTTCCTTCTTTCTAACGCATCTATTTACATATCTGTGCAAATATTTGTATATATTTAACTTGTATGAAACCTAGGAAGAACAGTAATTGGTACTCATAGCATTTAGTTGAGTGCTAACTATTTTTGTGTTACACATTTAACACTGAGTCAGACAAATGGCACATCTTGCTACGGGTTCAGAGCTCTATGACGAGGTCAGAATGTGGGACTTGAGGATTAGCAAGGTGCTGTTCAGCATTTCAGGTAAACCTTATTGTTCAAATGAGTAGCCAGGCCTTGGCTGGGTAGGTCTAGCTGACCATAAGCCAATTTGTTACTTCAAGATACACAGAGGACAAATCTTTTTAAAGACAGAATCAGACAGAAACACTGAGTTCATGGTGGCCTTATATTGTACAAATAATGGTGCTGACATTCAAAACCAAATAATTTAACTCCATATAACAGCTGTAGAGAGCTAGTTTTGGACTGAAGCAATGAGACAGCTACAAGGGATCTTTGCAGGGTAAATCAAGCAGTCCTTCTAGAACCATGTCTAACTTTGTCTTCTACACAAAATTCCTCTGTGAAAAAGGTGGTTTTGTCTCACTAATACCGTTGAAGGAGCAACTAATGCTGTTAGAAGTACAAAACTATTATGAAATATTCATTCTTATTCTTTGAAGGAGTCAGAAGAGACACAAAAGTCTGTTATTTAGTCTTTCTTAATTTTGTCTACTGCCATGAAGCTCTCTTCATTTAATGTGGCAGACCTGGAAAATTCTCCTTTTATGTTCCAGATTTACTCTGGCTGAGAACCTCCCCTCACAAGCGCATATGAATCAGAAATCCAGCTATGGGTAGCATATTTCTGCTTCAGTCACACCAGCCAGAAGCAGAATTGAAAATATAAAATATTGTCTAAGGGCCTGTAATGCAAACATATGTTTTGTGTGTTCAGTTTGGATTTAACATCATAAAGTCTAAAGACATTCAAGTATGCTTCTGCTGGTTGCAATAAAATTAGCACTTGCTTGCTGCCAGCATTGCACTTTAAGTCCCTTATAAATATTAATTTAAATTACCTAGCTTGCTAGTTAAGTAATTATCTGTGTACAGCAAGTAGTACTTCATGGTGTGCAGTGGTTGTTTAGCCCTAACTAGTATGTACACCTGCAAGGGGCTTATGGCCCATGATGCTGAATCTGCCAAGAACTGTTCAGATACATAATGCTTAGAATTCAGTATAAGATCAAATAATAAAGGTCCATTTCAGCCAACATCTGCCCATAGAGAAAACATTAAATGACTGTGCTGTCCCCCTTAATATCCATAATTCTGTATTTTGTGTGAGATTGTGAATGGAAAATCCATTTACCTGTTGATGTTTACACCAGGAGATGTGTTGAGGATTTCAGCATTCATTTCATCAAGTAAGTAAATATTTGTTATTCTATTTTTCCTAAAGCAGCATTGACTGATATTGAACGATAGCAAAGGAAATTTTAGTATTTATCCAGAAATTAATACATATTCACTCCCAGGAGGCCTCCCCTGACTATGAAAGGTGGGGAAAATGTTTATATGTGCACTTTTGTATATTTGTATGTACATACGACTTTGAGAAGCCCATTTCAACATCAACACAAATAGTATTCCTCCTGTTTTACATATAAGCATTTGCTGACTTCCAGCCTGCTGTACCAGAGGAGATCCACAGAGAACAACACTACTCAGCAGGCGCCAATAAGGACACAATCTGTGAACTGATTTTATCTGCTTCTCGGGTTGCTGAAGGTAGGAGTAGGAATTTCCCTAATTATCTTCTTCCCCTCTTAGATTATAAAAGAAACGTGTTTTATGGAATAAGTATTGATACTGGAGTGAATACAGAAAGAGTTTGTTCTTTGCAACCAATGCAAATTTCATTTTATTTTGATCAGTTTTTACAGACCTTGCAAATGCTCACAAGTGCCATTGGGAAGTTTGTGCATAGAAGATCACATAGTATCTTCGCCTTCTTATTCTGTTGGGATACAAACCTTGGGCTTTTTGGGACTGCAATCCACTGTTCTCATAATGCTATTCTAAAATCTTGACTTTTAGTTGTTATTCTTACCTTTGTTCATTGTCAAACTGCTTCAAAGTGATTGCTGCCTTTCTTAGATGAAATTATTTCACTGTGGAGTAGTCTGTCTCCAAGAATGTAAAAGATGTGGAAGCACTCTGATAAAGCATCATACCAGTTCAAGACAATTCTCTTCAAATTAGGTTAATATATTAGAACATTCACTAACACGACCTGCCTTACGTGTATTATGGTAGTGGAGCTCTAAATTACACATACAGTGCTTCTCCCGGCATGCAAGAATGTACAGCCTTAGCAGTGGTTAATGCCCCCACTTTGGGAACAGCTCACTCAAGAATTCTCTTAAAAGATGGCATATCACATCCCTGAGCAGCTTTCCTGTAGTCACAATGCCACAAGTTGATTACTTGATATTTTTCCATGAATTTTACTTGTTTTCTCTATTAAATACTGTGTGTTGCTGATGTTGTCACTGATGTTCAGAAGGATTTTTACTTTTGCACAAACATAGTACTATACTTAGAATTAGCAGCATTTAATTTTTTTTTTTCAGTGTTGCACAACGTTTATTTTCAGGTGATACAAACAATAAACATTGCTCTTGAGTTTGGTGGTGGTGTTTTTCACAAACAGCATTTAGTGAAAAATTCTTCCAGGACAAATATTAAACAGGTTCTGATTCTTTAAGTTAATCCCTTGAGGTATCCAGTTACCTGCTAGGGCCTAATAATTGCTATCAACAAGAGAGATGAAACGTTATGCTTTTTGAAAGAGGTTGGATAGATACATAATAACCATAAATCAATGTATTTTTAAACAACATTTTGTTTCAGTGAATATTGCTAACTGACCTATCAGAATAAGCAATTAATGGAACCTTAAAAATTAATATGAAAAGAATTAAAAATTTAATTTGAGCTATCCTTTTTTTTTTTTTTTTCTTTTCCTTTTTGAACAGATGCATTATCTCAAAATGCCAGCAGACAGTGACGTTCTTCAGTTTCTAAAGCATTACTTGCTCTAGAAGTAAACTTGCTCTATGAAAGTTAAATAAACCTCTGGATGGACTCTGTTACTTCCACAATATTGTTTCTGTTAAGTGGCTTATTTATGGAATTATTGACAGAGTTTGTCTTCTGCATGCTGTTTCATGCCACATTTTTTTAAAAAAACAAAATGCAATGAAGGAAAGAACTATAAGATATCATGAGGAAGAGGGCATGAGTATGCACTGCCAATTTATATTTCACAGATAGTTAAAATAAATAAATAAATAAATCCTGCAAATGTGTATTGCATCCCTGACCCAAACATATTTGCAATTGGCATTTGGAAAAGAAATATCCTTACAGAGCAGCAACCCTTGGGCCTCTGAGAGGCAGCCCAGATAAACTGGGAGTTAGCAGAGATCATGATATTCTTTCTGTATTGTGCCTTCCTGAGGAATCTCCAAAGACTTGAAGAGAAGGCATGGGTATTGTCATTTCATCCTATGCTGAAAGGAACTACTTACTCACAGGAATGGAATCAATTCTCAAACAGCATCAAAGTGTAGAGAAAGAACTGAAGAATGCTTTTAATTCAGCTGCAGAAATATCTAAGTATTTCTGTTGGAATTTGATCATGAGGTTTCAACTTCCAATCTTTTATGCTGAGAAGTACAATGGCAGCTTCCTAGCTTCCTCATATGGACATGGATTTCTCTGCACTAGCAACTGAAGACCGTTTCTTCTCTGTGATTCTAATTCCTGTAATTTCTAATTCTAGTCTCGTTCTGATCAATGTGGAACAATGCTACCTTTTAATTATTGATTTCCCCCCCCCCCCCCAGCTATCTCCTTATTCTTTAGGAATTTTGGTCCAGTCATTGACCAGAGCCATCATTACTCATCTGATGAGATCTTGTCAAAAAAGCATTGTTAGACAGTGCTTTTTATTAAAAACACCTATGTGCTTTTGATGCTCAAGTGGTTAGAACCCTTGTCTTTCCTGATCTGTGAGTAGAGATGGTTCTGCAGCACTGCAGAGCTGCCTTTGGATAGTTTTAACTCCCATATTTTGAATACTCCCTGCCACCATATTTTCTGTGCCTGTTGTATGTACATCCATCCCTTTTCATTCAACCATACACTCCATTCTAAGCCAGCAAGCTACTAAAAAAAACTCCTGATGAGACACTGAAACCAGTACCAGCAACACATCTTCCTTCCTGCTGGAGAAGACTGGGGTGTTTGATAAGCATGAAGCTTTATGCAGGCAGCTACAACTATAAATTGCCATTGGTTACTGTGGAACAAATAAGTGTTGTAACTGTTTAAATATGCTGCTCCTCTATAGCGAAGGATTTATGTTTCAAAAAGAAAGTAAAACCTAGTAAGTACTTGGTTTCACCCACACCTATGTGTGGATGCTGGCTAATGAACAAATTGGCTTGATTATGATATAAATAAGTGAGATAAAATGGTTGTGACCTGAGACCTAGCCCACTAAATGCTTCGGCTGTTCTATATTAATACTGTGCCTGTAAAATACTTAAACCTCTCACATAAATATATGTTTGTAGAGTTTGCTATTAATATGTAACAGAGTTCTTAAAAATCTCACATGCCCTTAACCAGTTTTCCTTACAGCTATGCAGGGAGTGCTGTGTCTGACATACACGCTGTAGAAATTTGAGAGGAGAAAAAAAAAAACCAAAAAACCCACAGAAAACCCCCAAACCAACCAACCAAAACAACAACAAAAACAAACAAACAACCCCTCCAACCAAAACAACAACAAAACAAGCAAACAAACAAAACCAACAAAACCCCAAACTAACAAACAAACCACAAAAAACCACCCCCCCTCAAAACTTAATTGCAAAGTACTCCATAGCAAAAATAGTTTGTAGCCATTTTGGCAACATTCATATGCTCATTTTTATTCCTGCAGCTAAGAATGAATATTCATGCTAAGAATTAATCTCCCTAAAACAGAAGAAAAGAAATGGAAGATTTTAGCATTTGGCTGAGCAAACTCCTACAGCTTTTAATGATCAAGGCAATTGCTGAGCAAAAGTGTTTACTAGGCCAGGGTATCTCACAGTGCACAAAAATAAATAAACAGAGAGGAGAAGGGAAACTGAAATGTGTCTCTGAGCATGCATTATAATCTATGTCATGTTCCTTTGGGATAACTGGTCTGTTTGTAATTTCTTACTGCGTTGTAAGATGTGCAAGTTGCAGTGAATATAATTCTATGTGGGTGGATAAACTATGGTCTAAATATGAATTGACACTTAGATGAACATTTTATTTCCCCATTCTTTCCTATTAGGTGTTTTAATTCATTATTCTGGGACAATAAAGCCTGCTAACCCCATTCTGATTTAGAATAAGACTATGGATCAGTTGAGACAGAACCATTCACAGAAAAATCCAAACTTCCCTTTACAACTCAATGCCATCAAGAGCTGCAGCTTTGCTGAAAGGTAGTAGTCTCACCCGTGTAATAGGTTGTTGCCCTTGACAGTGTCAGAATGGATTAGTATTTGGATATGCTTACAGACACTAGTGTGGGAGGCTTGTAAGATATTTATTTCCTGTCTGCAGCACTAACATTAAAGTAAAAAAAAAAAAAAAAAAAAAAAAAAAAAAATTACAGTCCTAATAGCTTTCATAAGCTTCCTCAGTATTTGTATACTGAGGCGAAGGAGGGTGTCCTCAGAGCACGAAAACCAGAGGCAGAGAAGCGGTTGTCCTGAGAGGGTATTAGTGAATAACAGAGAAAACACTGAATAGTGGATGAGAGGGCAGATTTACTGATAGGGCTACAGGATCACAGCCAACTGCTTGTTAAGACCTTATAGCTCAGCACAGATGTCATGAGATAAATAATCAGCCAAGCTATGGTTTTAAGGGGACTGTAAACCTAACTCTAACCCCCTTATTAGCACTGAGTAATATAGTGGATGTTCTTGTGCTACCAAGCAGTACTTGTGATCTCTACAGTCCTTCCCACCATTTAGATCGACTGATATCCACCTTAAAAGGCTGTATCATTGCACAGCCTCCCACTTCACCACTGTGGCTGCATTTGTCTCATTTCCAGTCCCGTTGGAAAATGCAGATTGATAAAAGATGTTCTTGTTTTGGAGTATCTGCTATATCCATGTATATATATCTCTGCTGGAAAGAGCAACAACTCTATTTTTCCTTTGTTATGCTGCTGCCACCAGGTGTTCTCTAGCACGGGGACATGATAAATGTATATATTTCTTACTTTGTCTCTATAGTAACAGACTGCTAAAGGAAGTCTGGGATCTCAGCCATGGGCATAGGAAAAATGGAGGAATATACCCGACCATCAGGAAAGAAAAGTCTTTAGATAAAGTGTTATGAATGGAAGACTGGAAACAGCGCATGTAAATTGAGATGATTTTAAAGAGTTCTTTGAGTTCTATTTTGTTGCATGAAAGGCAATTGAAATGTTTGGCCTCACTTCTTAGAGGAAAGAGATGGGCCTTCCAGTCTCAATGTTTGCTTTCATTGTTAATGCTTTACCACATCTCATAGTGTTGCTTTGTGGGTGACCACCATATGTTTTTCCTTTTCTTCACCCTTCATCTCCATCCCCAATCTACTCAATGCATGGTAGTGCAATCATACTTCTGAACAATTCAGATAATTCCTCAAATTTCTTGACCAGTTTGCTGATTTAAGCTATACAAGTTCAAACACCATTGCCTTACTTGTAGCATTCTCTGTGATCCAGCGTCTTACATCCACTTTCATTTACTAAGTGATGCTCTCATCCACTTCCCCACAGATCATCAGATCCAATTTAATCCAGCATCACCATGTTCATAACTAAATCCTATCCCCAACTGCTGCATCCACACTTCTAAATAACCTCAAGAATGGTCACTCAATCACGTCCCTGGGAAGCCTGTACAGTGGAACTGTGCTTTGTATTAGCATTTTTTAGCTACACACATATGTTACCACCTGGCGGTTTCTGGGCTTCAGCTGCATTTCAGAGTGAGTCAAATATGCTACAGCTTTATCTTGCCTTCAAAGTTCAGCATTAGGATTTAAGGAAACAACAGCAGAGTATGTAGCATATCAAATGTTTTGGCAGCCATTGAAACTAAAGTAAGAATTAGATAATTAAAATGATGAAATGCAAAGAATCCAAAGGCTCACCAAATCCTTGCTGAGAGGTAAAAGCTGCTTCCACTTGAGTTTTAGACAGTTATATGTTTGGCTGAAAAACGGATGTGAATAGTGAGACCTTGTTTTCCTTCTGTAGGCCATAAATGTCTTTCCTGCAATTCCAGCCACTGTGCAGGTTCTTGGAAAGTGTATGTGAGTTGTGTGCGCACATATACACAATTATGTAGGTTTGCTACAGTATAATAAGTATCGATCTTTGAATTTATGTTATGTGAAAGCAATAATTGTCTTTTATGTTCACTACAATTTGTTACCAATATATAAAAATTTTGAAACCCCTTGCATTTTACCGCTGTCTGTAGAACTGGGGCAGCATGTTAGCTACGGAAAATAAAAGACACAGAAAAAAAATTCATGAAATCATTTCTTTGAAGCTGAAATAAAAATATTGTTATGCCCAGAGATAAATTATGAATAATCGGATTCTGAATTTAATCTGTTCAGTTAAGGGGGAAGCATAGATGATTTGAGGAGGAATATTTTTCCATCTTAAAATGATCAAAGTATTTTCATATATTTGCAGAAATTGGTGGAGACATGACAGAGATGGGGGGAAAGGGTACCAGTTCAGAATAAATAGTGGCATCAGATGAAACATGGAACAAATAAGGAAAGAAATGGAAGGAACTTGTACTGGAAGTTATGCAAACTCCTGCATGGTTTTGTAGAAAATACAAAACTCTCAGTTTCTCCATAATGACCCAGGTAAGTCTGTAGGAAGCCAGTTGTTTTCAGTTTTCTTCTCTGCAGATATAAAAATATCACAATGTAAAATAATACATACACAAAAAAAAAATGTAACAACGGCCAAAGGCTGTTTTCTCAATCTGAAAGTCAATGCTATGCAGTTAGACTTTGTATATTATCTTTTGGTTGTAGATTTCATTATTAATTTCAAAGGTTCTCTCCGTCCTTTTTGAAACTCATCCACCAATGAACCAGAAGTTGAGTCCTGGAGGAGAGGAATGAAGAAACAATGTGTTCAGGCCAAAGATACATTTTTATAAGAGAAAGCAGTACTGGGAATGAGTAATGTTTGTTGATTTGTTAACATGCTGACAGATCCAGTAAGTTTAAGGCAAAGCTAGAGATAACTTTGTCTCCAACAGGCTCAATTTCCTAGGCAACAAGGAAACTGCTTACATGCAGGCACTGTAAGATTGAAAAGACAGAAAGTACCACAAACTTCTCAACACATGCTTTGGAAACTGTCCCTGTGTATAGAGCTGTCACCTTGCAGCCCAGAACCAGAGCCTAAGCCTGTTCCTTGTAGTAATCCACATGGCACATTGGCCTGAGCTGCATCTCTACACAGCCTCGTGATTGCTCCCTGCCTTCCCTATCAGGCACCTTTCGCCTGCAATTATTACCTACACCGTTAAGGACAAGTATCATTCCTTCTTTGTGGCTTTTTTCTACCTCTCAGCCTTCACTGTGGTGACCTCTGGTTTAATTTCCTTGGCATAACCTTACACTAGGAACAAACCGTCAGAAAAGTGTAGATCAGTTTTAGAGTCAGTTTGGCTTTCTGTAAGAATTCATACTTTTTTCATACCCAGGTTTCAACTAGAGGTTATCATGCAACAACAAGCCTCAGTACTCTTATGTATGTGGAATGCTTGTGGCTTTTTTAGTTCTCTGCATTTCTTGAGAAACAGGAAAAACCAGCAAGATTAAATAATGAGAGCACAGTACAAGTCTCACTTTCCTGCATTTAAAATGTACCAAGACCCAGTGACTGCTGAAGCGATGAGTCACCACAATTTACATATACAGGTCAGCAGGGAACGTTCTCTCACAGCTGAGCATCCCTGCTATCAACACTTTGCTACTCACATTGCAGCTGCCTCTTGGCAAATCCAGCCCAACACATATACATTCCTATTAGTGGTCCCTTAACCAGTGCTCAGGCGGCGTGATGAGGAGGCCAAACTTTTCATTGCTGGGAGGGGACCTGACCCACGCAGGACCTCTCGAGAGATGTACCAGGGCTTGGCTGGCTGCAACCCTATGAAGGAAAGAGGTGTTCCCCTTTTATGTTGTCAGTTCTTTTGGAGGCCAGTCAGAAATCAGTGGCGGACCCAAGGTGCAGTCTTGGAGTTCAGGTGCTGGTGACACGCAAGAACACATTATCTAGTCCTTGTACGAGCAGCGTTTGCAAAAAGGTGTTTGCGGAGGTGTTCCCACCATCCATCCCAAGGTCATGAACCTTTCCGTGGAAGCGGTTTCACTCTAACTGAAATCGGTGGAGGATGAATTGGGAAGGAAAGGACCTTCTGCACCCACCTTGAAGCGAGGGAGAATCTCAGCGCTCGCACCGCACATGAGGGAAAAGGGGCTGCAGCGGCGGCGGAGCTGGGCTGGCTGCGGGCGAGCGGAGGAGCCCGGGGTCCTGCCGCCGAGGGTTTATCACAGCCGCTCGAGTGCTGTGCCGAGTACACAGTATTCCCTTCCCGCCCCTGAACTGGGGTTGAACTTCCTCAGCCCGCTGGGGATCGCGCCGATGTCCTCCCGGGGGGCGGAGAGAGAGGCAGGCACGAAGAAAAGTAAGAGGGGTGGAGGGAAAGAGGTTCCAAAAGGATTTATTTCATCGTAAGTACTTAAGGTGAGGTGTTGTTTTGGGTTTGCTTTTTGTTATTGTTGTTTGTTTTGGTGTGGATATTTTTTCATTTTTGTGGATATTTTTTCCCTCTCTGTGTGTTTTTCTTTTTAAGTTGTTTGTTTGTTTGTTTTTAAAGGCAAACAAAAATATGTAAGGCAACCAGCATCCCCAAGCAAACATACTTTCAGAGAAGATGTAGAAAAAGAAAAAGACATTGCTTTTACAGAAATAGCTTTATGGCACTTTTGTGTTTTTTGCCTTCCTGCCATTGTTAAATGAGTATTTTTCCTTTACTCTTTTCCCTGCCCCAAACATTATAATTATGTTTCCTTCCTAAAGGAAACTGAAAGTGCTGTGACCCCATGTAAGATAGAAAAGGCCTCATCCCCACAAGTTGTTTTATTTTCTTACGAGTGCCTTTACAGCAGATGTCTCTCAGAGGTTTTGTGCCGTTGTGGTGCAGGTCTCAGGCAAAGCTGTGTGCCCAGGAGAGGTGCAGAGGAGCAAATCAAGACGTTTCAGCCAAGTTTCAGACTGTAGCAGGTCAATGTGTCAGCAGGCTCAGAAGCGTGGATGTGTTCTTTGGGACTGCATTGCTACAGTTGTCTCTGTGAAAGCTTTGTTAAAAAGGATTAGCAGCGCGTTTGGGTGTTTTCTTTGTTTAGTAAAATTCAGGTCTGTGCCAATCTTGGATCAAAATGAATAATAAATCTGGAGAGATTTTGGTAGATATTTAGTTTAAGTGCCTATATTTCATGCAAGCATCACAGCATTTGGAAGACTTTTTGCCTTTCTCTGATTTGGCTTCATTATGGAGAACAGAGAGGTAACCCACTCTTTACAATTGTTGTATGGTATTCTTCACTATAGCTAAAGTCACCACCTAGTAATTTTAATTCACTTTCAATTTATTATTCAGAGTTGTCTGGACACCATCTGCGTATTTTGGGTTTGTTGTTTTGGGTTTCTTTTTGTAGTAAATTTTTATTCATATTACTGATATGTTATCTCCTTAGTGTGTTCCAGTCCATTAACCACCTCATAAAATCCTTTACAAATATTGGTTTTAGCCTGTTCAATAGCTAAATAATGCAGCCTCTTGCAGTCTGCAGTTCAACCTGATGGAGCAAGAGCCTTTTTTCTCTTGTTTTACTGCTGCACTGCATTGAAAATAAGATGAGCCTCTTGCATGTCAAATGCAAAAACATGCAAAAAACCCACTCCACTTTAGAATTCTTTGGAGTCTTTCCTCTCACTTTGGAATTCTTTCCCTGTGTACTGTGAGATGAGTTTTGTCAGGTCCGCTTTAAAGTCTGTGCAGGTTGCATCCTGGCAGTTGCCTTTAGCAAGTGCAAGGGCAACCTCTCAGCTAGCACTTGCTGGAAGCCTTAGTCCAATAGGGGGTGGGCACACAGCAGCACCTTTTGGGCCTGATTTGCACCCTTTGACAGCTGAGCCCCAAAAGTGCACGGGAGCTGAAGCTACTGATGGAGGCTTGTTAGAGGCCTTAAGGCCATGCGCTGGTGGGGCCTGCGTGTGGGCCCTGCCTGATGCATTCCTTGGCTGCCAGAGCAAGAGGCTCCCACTCTGGTCCCTCGTTGGAATACATCTGTCTTCCTCATTCTCTTTCTAACACAGGATCCCCTTGCCTTTGTCCTTGTCCCACAGATATCCTTCTCCCTCTGCTTTTCATCCTTTATCTTCCAGCTGCAGTACCTTTTGGCTTTTCTCAGATGTTAATGCCTAGCACTGCACTGGGAGCCACTTCTTACGAATTCATGTGTCTGTTTCATCAATCTTGTGATTTTGTATTATCCACAGCCCTTTATTTTAAAGCTGCTTTAGGTGGCATTCCTCATGTTTACAAGGCTGCTGTGTCAAAACTAGGCCAAAAGTACTGAAAGGCTGCTACCTTTCTTTGAAACAGTAATTTTCCATGTGCTGTGGCCCGGGACTTATGACCAGAAATGACCATTGCCCAGGATGGGGTGACAAGTGGACTCAACACAGCTGGAGTGTTGCAGTGGCTGTCGATAAACCCTTCAGAGGAAATAGACGGGGAAGGAGTCGTGGTGGGGCTGCTCTCCTTGCTCATGGCTCTGCCGCAGCCCGAGCCGCTCCCGCGCTGCTCGGCACACTGCGGGCCGCCGGCTCTCCCTTGCACATCCTCGCGGCGCTCCGCTGACACAATTTTGCCATTTTTAGCCAAGTGAGTGGCCGCTGGATGTCACTGTTTGATCTCCGAGAGGCAGACACACGGACATTTTCCTCTGTCTCGAAATAGAGGAATTGGCGTCCTTAAGGACAAAACCAAAGAAACAAACCGAATAAACCCAGCCAGAAAGACGCAGCTTAGCGGCGCACCCCGGGACGGCTCTTTGCGGCATTCCGTCCTGCAAGAGCAGGTGATCCCGGAGCACCGGGGGACAAGCAGGGCCCCTGCTCTCAGAGAGGTGACACTGCAAGGCTGGGATTGCTGGCTGAACCACGGGGAACCTCGGCTGAGGTACTCGATCCGTTTCAGCTCCGGGAACTTTGTACAGTCAGTACACTTTAAAAAGTGATGAGGACTTCTTTACATATGCAGCACTGGGAGACGGTAGATCATTTTGGCACCGGCTGTGCGAGGGAGAAGCACAACATTGCTCCTTCCAGTCCTTTCTCGGTTAACTCCTCTAGCAGAAATCTTTGTGGCAGATACTCGGATTTCCACTTTGCCCGTCGTTTTCCCGTCTTGGAAGCTGCAGTTGCAGAGCGCTCAAAGATTGGAGGCGCTGGACTCAAGCAGGTCGTGCAACCTGGATTTGTTGCTCTGGCCTGTGAGATGTAAAAATTTCACACAATCCTACACTATTCAAGCCACAACACCTTCCCCTGCAAAGGCCTGCCCTGGCTTTAAACCGGTCCTGGGTGCAGAAAGGCTGAATAGTGAAAGCTTCTCTGCATGAAAATATTTCTCACCTCAAGGGACTTCTGGACATCTGTTGAGACAGGGAGCAACAGAAAAGGCTATCCTGACCACGTGCTGAGCACCTGGCATCTCTCTTGCACTGGGGAGTGCTGAGGAACCCTGTCCTTGGGGCTTGTTATTCAGAAGACGACATCCTTGGAGGATGAAGAGATATGGTAACAGTGTCCTCCTCATTTTTTGAATTTCTGGCACCGTTTTCTTGTGTGCCATAAGGCTGAGCACTCAACGTGTATGGAAGTCAGTGGGAGTTGCCTGCTGAGCCACTCAGCAGGACTGCAAAGATGTCATGAACTTATGCAAGGAGAACATTAGAAGGGACAAATCCCAATTAGAACTGGATGCTGGGGCAAAAGTGGGGACAAAGGATGAGGAAAAAGGCTGAGGTGCTTAATTCCTTCTTTGCCTCAGTCTTGAAACACAACCAACTTGGTTCCCTGGGCTTCCAGGACCCAGAGCTGGAAGACAGGAACAAGGAGCAGAACAAAGCTCCCAAACTCCAAGGGGCAATGATTAGAGTCACACCACTTAGACACACCCAGGTCAGTGGGGACAGAGGGAATTCACACAAAGGTACGGTGGGAAATGGCAGAAGTGCTCACCAAGCCACTTGCCATCATTCACCAGCAGTCCTGGCTCACTGGAGAGGTCCCAGGTGAGTGGAAGGTAGCAAATGTGGTGCCCATCCATAAGCTTGACTTGGGCCCTGGGGAGGTCAGGGAGCAGATCCTTTTCAGAGCCATCACACAGAACATGCAGAACAAGCAGGGGATCAGGGCCAGCCCACACAGCTTCCTGAAAAGCAGGTGCTGCTTGACCAGCCTGATCTCCTTTTCGGACTGGGTGACTCATCCAGTGGATGAGGAACAGACGGTGGGTGTTGGCTACCTGGATTTTAGTAAAATTGTTTCCTACAGAATTCTTTGGGAGCAAGTGGCTGGTGTGGCTTGAAGGGGTACCCCGCCCACTGAGTTGAAAACTGGCGGGTTGGCCAGGACTTGCAGCCAGCTGGCAGCCAGTCTCCGGTGGCGTTCCCCAGGGCTCAGTCCTGGGACCAGTGCTGCCTAACACCTGTGTCGATGGTCGGGACGAGGGGATGGAGTCCCCCCTCAGGGAGTTTGCAGTGACACCAAGTTAGGTGGGAGTGCTGATCTGCTGGATGGCAGGAAGGATCTCCAGAGCGCCCCGGACAGACTGGACTGATGGGAGGTGGTCATGGTATGAGGTTCAACAAGGCCAAGTGCTGGCTCCTGCCCTCGGGTCACAACAGTCCCTTGCAGCATTACCTGGGCTGGGGCAGTGGCTGGAAAGCTGTTCAGCAGAAAAGGGCCTGGGGGTGTTGGCCCACAAGTGACTGCACACAAGCCAGAGTGTGCCCAGGTGGGCAAAGCAGCTGCTGGCATCCTGCCTTGGATCAGCAATGGTGTGGCCAGCAGGTCCAGGGCAGTGACTTGTCCCCCTGTACCTGGCACTGGTGAGGCTATGCCAGGACCCCGGCCTTCAGTTTTGGGGCCCTCAGCACAAGACATTGAGGGGCTGGAGCAAGTGCAGAGAGAGGCCACAGAGCTGGGGAGGGGTCTGGAGCACAGGTCTTATGAGAAATGGCTGAGGGAGCTGTGGGTGTTTAGCCTGCAGCAAAGGAGGCTCAGAGGGGAGCCTATCTATCTATCCCTCTCTAGAACTGCCTTGGGAGAGCTTGTAGTGAGGTGGGGGCTGGTCTCTTCCTCCGGGGGAGAGGTGACAGGACAAGAGCAAACAGCCTCAGGCTGTGCTGGGGGAGATTCATTTTAGCTATGAAGAGAAGGTTTTCACTGAATGGTTTGTCAAGCTTTGGGATAGGCTGTGCATGGAAACACTGGAATCACCATGCCTGGAGGTACGGTATATGGAAGCTGCTTGGATTTGGCATTTGGGGACATGGTTTACTGGTGACTTGGCAGAGTTAGGTTCACGTTGCACTCAATGATCTTTGTGGTTATTTCCAACCAAAATTATTCCATGATTCTATTATTCAGAAGGACATTACTCTGGAAGTTACCTGAGCTTTTGTGCCTCTTATCCCTTGAACCTGGGCAGCATCCTGGACATTCTGAGAAAACAAGAGCTTTGTTCTTCATACTCTGAACCTGCAACCAGTTCTGATCAAGTCTCTGCACAGCTGATCTGGGTGAGGGAGTTGATCTTACAGAAAAATGGTATTTTCTGGGCTGTTGTTCTACTGGAGGGGGCAGTGATGTGATTGATCTCAGAGACCACAGCATGCGGGGTAGAGAGGAATAAGATTTTAAGTGAATTAGCATTTGACAATATAACTTTTGTTTAGTATATTTTGCACTGGTTTCAGCTTGGAAGAGACTGCCCACACAAGTGGATAGGCTTAAAACTCCTTTGAAAGTGTCTCCCTTATCAGGACCATAATCTCCCAACAAAGCATTTTTCCACCTGTCCTTCTGTTCCAATATACAAGAGATAAGAACCTTCTTTTCACAACATTCATCCTGGTCATAGAAAAGTGGACTGCAATCCCTCCTCTACATCAGCTTTGTTCATCAGCAAACATCATGCTTTGTTTCAGCATCTCTTCAGTTTTCCATCTGTAGGTGTTCTTGGGCAAAGCACTCTCAGTCAGGAAACTGTTAGAAGGTATTTCTTGAGCCAGAGGGTCCAAAGTTACCTTACAGCATTCCTATAGTGCAATTTGAAGAGTCTTAGGTAGAGCCATTATTGCAAAATGTTGGATATCTTCCAAAGTTCAGAGTGCTTTTTATATGATGTATTAAAAAAAAGGACACCAATGATATAAGCAGCTGATTTTCCTGCTCCCTTTTTTATCTCACACTTTTTGAGTTGGCTTATTTTTAGCCTCCTCATCTTGGAAATAAAAGAAAAAATAGAGGCAGGAAGAAACTGTTTAATGATTCCATAATGGACTCCATATATTGGCCAAGCTCCTTGTTGCCTGAGAAAATCATATGTCAAAGGTAACGGGTACGTCTTCCCCAAAAGATTTTGGGAGTACACAGGTAGTTATGGACTCCGTGCATCAGGCAACTACTAGGCAGATTTATCAATCTAACTTTTGTGACATAGTTGTTTTAAGCAGTCATTATGATAAGTTGTTTTTGAGGTCTAGTGCTAAATCATACTTCCTTCAGTTTCATGTTTGCCACCAGAACCATTGTAAAAGAAAAAGGACTAATGATGGTCAAAGATGGCACCAAAGATTTTAATACCCTACAACAGCACATTTTCACCCAGTCTAACAATCTGGAATTTGGGTGGGGTATTTCTAGTATCTATTTAATGAAGAGCAAAAGCTTAATGACAAGGAAACTCAACTATTGCATACACTCAAGCAGCTGAGCAACGACAAGACTCAGGTTTATTTCTCTCTCTGTTGGGGTTTAGGGTTTTTTTTTGGTTGGTTGGTTGGTTGGTTGGTTTTGGGTTTGTTTTTGGTTTTTTCCTATAGAATTTTTGCCCCTCATAAGTTGCTAAGAGACTAAATACTGATGCTTAGAGGGTGCTTGACCCACACAAAAGAAGTGACCAAGGGTGGGAGAAGTTCAGTTAAGTTTCAGGGAGGGAAAAGATCACTTAAGTTTGGGGGAGGGAAAAGCACAGTGCTGCGGGAGCTGAGTGTGCTTTTTCCGGCTCTTGGCATTTTTGCGGGGAGGACAGTCAGGCTGTTACTTTGCTGCAGGAGGAGTCCACTGTGGACATAAAGTCCGATCCGGGGAACTCTACCACCATCCATCATCTGCTGGGGTGCCCAGGAATCCGGAGCCCCCTTCGCCTGCCCTGTTGGAGCTGGGCCAGCCCCGTCCAGCTGTCGCAGTTTCTTCAGCACTGCTCACTTTGCCGGGACACCCCCCTTTTCCTGTCAGGACACCCCCCTGCCTGCTGGGGACAACCCACCGTTCCAGCCATCAGTCCCGGAGTGTCCCATTGTTCCAGCTTGCTGCTGTTGCGGGGGGGGAGGGGCGGGGGAGCGGTGGGGCAAGAGATCAGACTGCCCCGGGCTTGTGAAACAAAGCCCCTCGGTGTTCTTGGTTCTGTTTATTATAATTATTATTGCTGTAGTTGTTGGTTTTTGTCCTGTTATATTTACTAGTAAAGAACTGTTATTCCTTTCCCCATAGCTCTGACTGAAAAAACTCCTTTAATTTTCTAAATTATAATAACTTGGGAGGAGGGGATTGGAATTACCCCATTCCTAGAGAGACCCCGCCCCTCTCTAGCAGATACCTGTCTTTCAAATGGAGACACTCTCTGAGACACATAGGGCCACTTGTAATATATCCACTTCTGTATATAAATAATAAAGAAAAAATAAAATTAATAATAAAAATGGAGACTCTCCAGTATTACAAAGGCATACTGAGAATCCCTGGTTGCTAGTCAGTCCTTCTGAAAATCCAATACTCAAGTCAAAACAAAGTTCACCTAATTTTACAACAGGAAGTTGGATAATGTGATATATGTCCTAAAGTTAATTCGTGTTAAAAGATGTAAAATGTAACTCAACCTCTATAAGTTTTGTTTCTAATTCAGTATGCTTAGAGTTAACTCAGATGAAAACAGCCCGGCGAAGGGTACAGGAATTTCTTTTTCCTGAAAAGACATGGGAGGGACACGAGAAACCATGACTGGAATTACCAGAGGAAGGGACATGAGGATGCCTCTGCTGGGAATCATTAAGGGGAGAACAAAGACAACGGAAAAAGGAGATGAGAGCCCGGAGAACCAGATGATTACATCAGATTGACATCTCATCCGTCTCCTCCTGAAATTAACATCTTCACGCCACACCTGGACCCAACCATTAACGGCATTGTCCTCTCCAGCTGCCCTATTCAGAATCCCAGAACTGGAACATGAATGTCTAATGAGACTGCCTCAGAAGGAGGAACCTCGGAGTCCCGAGTTTCTCTCAGCGATCCAGTGTATAAAAAGAGACTGCTCCAAGCCAGAAATGTGAACTTGGGGGGTGACATACTGGCTAAGTGTGGTACTGTGTTCACCCAGCGCTGATCCCGGGCTCGACGCTGTCCTTTTAATTGTGGCTGTCTGAGACTGTCATTCTGTCTCTCAATAAAATTCCAAAATTTTGGTTTATCGAATTTGGTTGATTGTCTTTATTACAATAGTCTCAAAGTTATAAGTTCCTCTGCTTTGCACTTTCCTCAAAGATAAATTAGTTAAAGCAAGAAACCAAATGACAGCACTCAATCATCCTCACACCTCATATCTTCCTCCTTTTGCAATCAAAATATCAAAAATAGTACTAAATGAACATTCAGAAACATTGTTAGCAGCACCTGTTATTAACAACTGTGTACCAGTTTGTGTTCACACTGTGCCCAGTAGAATAGGCACAGACTAATTGAAATAGGATCCAAAAGTGCATGTCCAGGCTACTTAGCAGTCACTTAGCAGTAGGGATACACAAATAGCAGGTAAATCTTGATGAAAGAGAACATCTGACAGGAATGGAGATCAAGATCAATATTTTACTATCTAAATAAAACAAAACTTTCAAAAATAAACTCTACACTTAAAACTGTCTTCCCCTAGAAAAAGAAACAATAATACCAGCGGTATCTGAACAGTGTATCAAAAATGCAAATAGAAGGAGAAACGTAATATGAAGACCAAAACCCCACCTTGTTTAAGCCCAAATTGCTCAACAGTTCCTCCACTGAAGTGATGAAGTTACTCAAATTGGGCACATAAAAAACTAACAGCAAAACTTGGCACAAAAAATGAAATCAACCTGACCAGCAATGCAGTGGGATCAGTAACACTGACTATTTGTTCCAAAGAGACAACCATCTAAACTCACATGACTAGTAGCTACCTCACATTTCTCTTAAATGTATCAACCTTGCTTTTCTTACATCTTTCTACAGGGAAAAAAACAAAACAAAACAACAACAACAACAACAAAACAAACAAAAAACCCACTACAACCCAACTCTGATATAAAACACTGAAACTAGTGAAGCATAAAACATGAGGGCTGCAACGATTCATCACAATTTACATAGTAGATGCATGCAAGGTTTCATCTCCTTTCAACAGGCAATCAAGCTTAATATCCTTGATCTGCTCTGTGAAAGTTATGAACATCATGTTAAGAACATCAAGGCAAAACATTGCCACCACAAGAGTTGAAGTAATCAGGCCTGAAAAAAGAGGAGTGATAATCATCTTCTCCTCCAGGCATAGCAGCAAACTTAACGGATATACTTTTATTACCGCCATTATTGATGGCCACATTTTGAAATTTAACATCAGACTTCTAGAACCTACTTGTGCCTACAAATTATTTTAATTCATAGCAGATGATTAGCCAGGGCTATAATCGATGAAAAGGTAAGGGTAAACATCTTTTTTGCTTCTCCTTTAAGTCAACATTTTCGAGTAACTTCCCAAGAATCATCTTGGAAATAAAAGGAATAGAGCATTTACCTGTTGATGCACATACACAGATGGTACACTAAGCCAAACAGCAACTCATGAGGCCAACATGGATGTGCAGGGTGAACTCTGCTAGCCAGCTGCCACCTTTCCTCCTGGCAAAATTAGTTAACATTGGAAATGAGGGTGAGGGGGGCAGAGAGTGTCTGATTAGGCAGCTTTTAACGCCTGTAGCAAACCACTGTAAAGCATACCCCAAGCGTCCACCTCCCTGCAAGAAAAAATTAGGTCATCACAGAGTAATTGGAGCAGTGCATGGCACAAATTGACTTTACAATGCTACAGAGACCAGAAGATTTGGCCACAATCCCCTGGGACTCTCGGCCTCCTGAGTATGCAGAGTCCCAGGCACGCCTGTCTCCTTGTTACAGTAACCTGGGATACCTCAGTTCCCATTTCCCATCTGCTCCATCTGCATGTTCCCCTGCATGGCTGCCCATGCAGTGGCCAGCTGTAGGGCTCAAAGTTCAGAGCACGGCACCAGATTCCATCAGCAGAGTCACCAATGAGCGGAGCAGAACACTGCATGCCTGTGGTTCGCTCATCAGCACAACTCTCATTACCTGCCCTTGCGCTGCCTTCCCCTGAGCCTCACTTCAAGCAGGGCTCCGTGGTGCCAGGTCCCCGTCTGATTAGGCCAGTGTCCCAGTGCTCCAGAGTGGTAATGCAAGGCTCCCATAAGGCCAGAGTTTTCATTTGCTGAGAGCTCTGCCTCACCCCTGAGGAATCTGCACTGCCTTTTGTTCATAATATGTGCAATTAAACAAACTGAGGAGCTTCAACAGGTGAGGCTCTGGGGAGTTCACAGGTTGTTTGCTGTAAGTTGCATGGTCACTGCTGTCCTAAATGGAGCCATAAGATTAACCACCAATTCCTTTCAGTGAGGAAGAGTCTCCAAGGGAAAAAAGAGCAGCTGCCAAACCAAAGGCCCAGAGGTAGAAATGGACAGCTGTAACAGAAGTGTTGGGCACTAGTTAAGGAGGGTGCTTTAATGAGCTTGTACCTCATAGGTACAGACTGAGGTTAGAGGGTTAAACTGTGATTAGAGTCCCATTGCTTCCGTTGCCAGTCTTTGGGTCACAAGTGATCTTTACAGATAATTTCTTACCATGCTGTTGCCTCAGATACATTCATTTGCTCCACTGTCGCTACCATGAACCATTACATGTGGCCCACCCCACATGTGGCCTCAGTAAGTAGATTGTTGATAACCCTTCTCGACATAGATCTGCTTGATTTTGATGCACAGAAGGAGCACCATTTTGTTGAGTGCTTTACAGACCACTAACAATGCTATAATAGTTTTCATCTGCACTGCTATCTGCTATGGGCGTGGTCATATGTGTTTCTTGAGTTTTGTACCTGTTTCTGAACAGCTGAAAGGGTCATACCACTATCACATCTTCCCATGTTAGAAAAGCATTCTCCAGAGTACTCAAATCAGACTTCTCCCCTTCCTCTAAAACCACAGACATGCTCATGCATCTCTATGGACTTCTTACCTGCATTTGTTCAACATGCACCTCAAAACCCAAATGCATTTTTCCCCACATGAAATGTTGTTAGATACCCATCAGCTTTATTCAAACTCCAGAAAGAAATTAAATCTGACTCCTGCAGACAAATGGTTCCTTTGCTGCACTTACTCATCCCTAGAGCAATTCCATCTCATGTACAGTTTCAGGAAAAATCCTGTGGACAAAATGGTATATAATCATATAATTAAATCTGCTGAAGACACACACCTCAGGGTGTGTGCAATATGGGCACCCCAAAGTGTAGCCCATTCATATGTAGGATATAGAATTACAGCATAGATGGGGCTATGGCAGCATTGGAGCTTTGTGTTTGAGCTAACGGAGTGACTGGTAGAGGCTGGCATCACCTTCAGGGTCAGCAGTCAGTGCCAGGCCTTCTCCTTTCACATTTAACACTCGCAGCTGAACAGCTCCCCACCACCAGATCCCCGTGGCTGCCCCTGCCCAGCTCCCAGCCCCTCCTCCATCCATTCATCCTCTTCCCTACGTCCTGCTTCTCAGGTGTCAAAGAGGGCTGAGAAGAGGAAAAATGGTTCTATGAGCAATAGTTCTGTTTCTGAGTCTCAAGCAGATTACTTCAATTGCAAGAAATCGAATTGCTAGAAAGTGAAGGTTTTCTGTGTTGTCAAAAATCTGAGAGGGAATATGCCTGAAAGGACTCCTTCTTACCTTTTAATTCACATCAATTATATTTCATTCCTCTTCAGCCCTCCTAATCCTGATTTACCTTGAGATAAAAAGAGAAAAAAAATTAGTACAGTATTTGAATTTGTGTGCTGCAAACTCTAAAAGGAAATAGGCAAGTCAAAATTTACTTTGTAAACAACTTGTAATAAGTTGCCAAGACAAATCCAGTAAATCAAAATTTAGAATTTTATTTTGAGCCTTAAACACAGTCTCCGGTAGCCACAATTAAAAGGGACAGCGTCGAATCCCGGGATTTCGGCACTGGGTGAACACGGTAACTGACTGTCAGCCTGTTACCCTCCGTTCACAAACTGGGTCCAATACTGCTGGTTTTTATACAGTCCTCCGCTGAGAGCGGACCGTGACCGTAAGACTCTTGCTTCGTGGTAGTTTTATCCAGGGTCTGTTGAATGGATTTTCAAAGCAGAACAATGTCATGATTGCCATGTCTGGAGAAGGTTTGGAAATGTTAACATCGGGCCGGAACAGATAAGATATCAATCTGATTTAATCATTCCGTAGTCAGGGCACCCATCTCCCTTTTCCTTCCTTTTGTGCCTTTCTGCAGGATTGTTCCAAAGCGGTTCCCGGCAGGAATTCCTTGTGTCCCTCCGTGCAGTTTTAGTCTCAGTTAACCCTCTGCACACCTTTAGGTTTACTGATCTTAAACCAAACTTAAAGTAGATCAATTTTACATGGTATATTTTTCCATTTTACAGTGAATCAATTACATATAATGTTGCTTAACACAAATTAAGTTTAGAACATATATCACACAACTGAAATTAGTTTTAAAGACTTACACAACATTCTGAGTGTCCTTAACTCCTGCACTGTTGTGAAAGACCTATATAAAAGCCAACACAATATCCTGAGAAAAAAATAAAAGGTAAATTAATCTAGAAGTTACACCTAATACAGAAAAGTTAACTAAACAGTACAGATGGTGTTGAAACTGAAATAATCTTGTCTTTCTTTCATCAGCAACAATATGGAAAATTTTGTCAGAAGGAAAATAGGAATTTCAAATTGATTGCGACCTCTTTAATTTATGACTGGTTTTAATATCATAGCCCATACTGCAAGAATCTGATCTTGTCCATCAGCAGAACTGGGGGCTGCCTTCTCCTTTGTCTACTGCTGTACAAAATTATAAACTACAACGGGAAACCCCAGAATGGCTAGGGAGAGTTTAACTCCAAACTTGTTAATTAAACCATGACCTCACAAATTCTAAAATCCACAGTAGACAATTACCTGCTGGTCTGAGCCACATTTGCCTTACTGCCATTGCAGACTCTCAGTAGTGACCAACAATCAGAGGAGGAACATACGTGGAGCCCTGTTTTGAGGAGGCTGAAATCTGATCTCCCCTCATTGTCCTAAACCTAAGACTCCTCCCCTAAAATACCTGATAAAACCCACGAGCCTGCCCCTGCTCGCCTTCTTCTTCTTCACCCCTCTTCTCTCTCACTCCCTCCCCGGTCTGGGGTAGGGGGGAATAAATGGATTCTCGTGCTTACAACAATGACTTGTCTCGTCTGTTTCCCTGCTGGTGGTTGTAACCTCCCTGAACACGATGGTCACTGTTGCCACACGATGCAACAAACATATGTTACGGCTATGACTGCATAAACATGACTGCCATTCTCGCCTCTAGATCTTGTATTTGTTTCCAGTCTCATGCCCCTGCCTGTTCTCTGTTTCTCCAGTCAGTCATGATGCCAGCCTCCCCCACAGGCTGCTTTCCACACCTGGGAAGGACTTCTGAGGGATCTCATTAGTCTATCACAAGTCCTTTATCAATGCCTACAGAAGGCTCAATGCTTACAGAAAATTCATCTAGTCACGTTGTTGATGGAGTGGTGTGGTGCTGTCAAATTACTTCCTTCTACTTGTCTGTTCCCTACACTGCCTTATCACATTTGCTTGTTATATCCATGTCTGTTTTTGTAGCTGATACGTGCACAGGTGTTGCACAGATAGGTCCTCCTCCCCACCCTGGGCTCCTCACCTCTGTGATAACACAAGCACAGGGCAAGAATGGCAGCTCTGCTTCACCCAGAGACGTGACCCTGAACAGCAACAGCCTGGGATGCAGCTCTATCTCTCCCTGAGAGGATCCCGCTGGAAGCGGGGGCCCCGGCAGGGGATATAACCAACAGTTTGGGTAAATGACCTGGTATCTTGTTCTTGTCAGTGTAGTATTTGAAATAGACAGGGAGTTATGTTCTCCTGTTTGTCACTCTCAGAGGCGTTTGAGCACGAGGTGTTAGTTCAAGTGGTACTGGAGAAACCTGGGAGCCTAAAACAGCATCTTTGGTGGCAACACAAAGAAAGAATATCCAAATGTAACAAACCTAGGCATAAATCCATTAAGCATCCTGTTCTCTTTCAAGCACATTTTGTGAGCACACCTGCTCTATATACAGGCTGTATCTGATCCATAAAAGAGCTTTGTCTATTGTAGAACATGACAGTTATAGAGGTCCTAATGACTTCTTTTTGTTCTTGGAAAAAAAAGATACAAAATTAGTTTCATTTTCAGGAAGAATCAGCCTTTTATCTGCAGCTGCAAATTATTTAAAAGTTCCTCAGCTGTACTACATAGCAAGAGAAAGAAGGTAAATGGCCAGAGTTATCCTTCTGCCCTTTATCCACAACTTCCATGTGTCTGCTATAAAAAATGTCCTTTACAATGACTCTAAGTGGAAGATACCTTCCACCTACTGTCACTGTAAAGATATGATACAAATCTCATAGCTAGACTTGTAAAGTATTACTACTTTAACTTCTGCTTGGTTGAACTAATTCTAAAATAATATTAAAACATTTTCAGTGTTATCTGTAGCTGAAAGATTATTGGTGGGGGGGGCGGGGGGGGCGGGGTGGGGAGGGGAGGGAGGACAAAGTAGTTCCAGGTAATTGGAACATGATTTTGTATATATGATTTTGCTAAGCAAGTCAAAGATAATCGCCATAGTCAAACATGTTTAATTCAAAGTTCACATCATGACACGGATACAAAGCACAGTTTGTAAAAATTCCTAAGTTTACTTTATCTTGGCCAAAGATTTCAAAATGACATCTATATTCACATTCACATATTTGAGTAAGTTCCCCAATTTACCACCGTGAGCAATTCCTACTGATTATTTTGCAGCTTCTTCTCAGGATGAAGAACCCTTCAGAAGATTCTGCCTTGCCAGGCCTGTTAAGTCTGATTTCACATAGATTCCACAGAATACACATTATATATTCAAAAAACCTGGCAGAGATTAAAAACATCCCTATAGCCATATTCAGAAGTTTTAAAAAAAAAATTAAAATTACATGCTTTAACATTGTTCAGCCTTCTGATGCAAATTTGCATGAGTTTCCAATTAATGATCACAAAAGAAGTTTTCTGGAAGAGGAAGAATAGTTCAGCCAGACCTGTATGTTGTCATTAAGGCTAAAGCTCTCATGTGAAAACTAAGGCCTAGAGATGACTGTAGGGAGTGCAAGAACTGGAACTGTTCTGAATAAGCAATAAAAATGAGGATTAGTAAACCATTCTGATGGGCTAATTATATCAGAAGCTTTCATAAAGTTATCAATTATTGTCTGTCAAAAAACATGTAGAGAGAAAGGTAAAGCTCTACTATAGCCATATATTAAATATGTATGCACATATATTTGTATGTGCACATATACATTTAATACGCATATGCATATATGTTTAACATCTAAACTATATTTTTTGCATTCCAATACAAACAATCTCTATTACAAAAATGAAATATCTTACTGTCAGGTCTTAGGGAAATTGTTAACTTGGTTCCTTCAAACAAAATACGAAGTGGAGGGAAAAGAGCTGTAGATAGCCATCAGTACTGCACTTGCCTCAACAGGAGACAAGGATTCAACAGTTGAAAAAGCCAGAGAAAAGGGTGGAGAATGCTGTCATAGATGGAAGCACTGGACCCTTACCAGAAAGGAGCCAGATGACAGAGCAGAGATGCTCTGGAAGGGGAAGGACACTGTATTCACATCTACAAGTGGCATCAAAAGAGATTGCACTGTGTACTACCCCAGGATCCTGCACATCTGAGTTCACCCTGACCACAATGCCTCATATTGATATTATACAGCTGCTGCCTTCACAGACACAGATAATAGCCTCACTTCTGAAAAAGAAAATAATGATGACCTTTACGTTCATTTACATCTGTGGGCCTGCAAATAGAAACAAGGGGCAAGAGCAGGCATCGATCCTCTATCCCTTTCTGCAATTCACATTTCCGTTATTTTTACTGATGCTGTAATACATGGAAGGCACTGTTGCCCTCTCTCTCTCTCTCTCTCTCTCTCATTAATGTGGACAGCATCAGTTGTCATCACAACAGAGATTACTAACTCCAAGTGGCTGTCCATCCTGCTAACTCTACCTCCAACAAGGTAGAGAGCAACAAAGCACCGAAGGAGTGGTTCCCCCACCCAGATGGAGGCCCTGGCATTGGGAAAAATAACAGCTTGATGTGAGCAGTCAGCTGAGCCAATAACTCTCTCTACCTTGAAGAGTTTTACTCCATGTTAGACAGTAGGACCATTCTGGTTTTTGTGCCAAATTTATAATGCAAAGATAACTGAAAATGGAGAAAATATATTTGTCTGCAACTTTCTGACTGGGAAGAAATTTGACAAGATTGTCAGAAACGGTTGCAACCCCTCCCATTATTCCAAATAAAGTGGAACTGAAGGAAAATAATTAATAATGAGCTCTTCCACAGTGCTGCATATAGCAAGCCCTGAGCTGTTGGAGACTTACAGACTACTTCCATGGGTGCAAAATTTGGGACTTGATCCCCTTTTGAAAGAATTCACTTGGAGAAGAAATATTTTCCTTGTAAGATTCAGGTACCACAACACCCTAATGAATAAGACAAAGCCCTCTGAATTTAAAGAGCTATCAAGTGGAGTAATTAGGTGTTGTGCTCCTCTGAGGAATGGTTTTTCCTCTCAGAATCCCCCTGAAGCCTGTGCTATGTAGTTTAACCCTTCTTCCCTATTATACCTACTCCTGACCCTATTGGCTGAGGGCCAATATCTTTCCTTGGCCCAAAACTAGATATACCCCTGTCTCTTCCTGGTTCTCTCTCTCTCTCTCTTCTTGGCCTCCTGGAACATCACATCGAGAATAAAGCTTGGACAGAAGCCTGGGGGTGAGAGCCACTCTTTTGAAATCTTTATTCTGTCTCTATGAAATATATTTCCCTAAAACCCCTGAATAACTGAGCTAGCTATAGCCTGGGGAGAGGCTAGAGGGGGTATATTTCAATTAGGGATTAAATTAGTTACTGTCATAGCCAGTAGTCAGGACTAAACAAAATTATTATGACAAATAACCTCATCTATCTGAAGAATATAAGATCTTTGCAGGATTTGTGGAAATTGGGAATGTAAGAGTGAGACATTATGAAGTGTTGGAAAACTGAGCCTAGTTTCCAGAGCAAAAATGTGTGCAGAAAAGGACATGAAGGCGAGGCAGAGTTGCAATGAAACTCGCCAACTCCTACTGCAGATATAAAAACAATCTATTTGATGAAGAAAACCCAACCATCAGAAAATGCCCTTGTTGCAATTAGCAGGAACACAATGTAAAAACAACACATAACAGAACAAGAGTTCTGTGAGGGCATAGCCCTGTTTTAACAAAATTTCAGGAAAAACACAAAACATTTGATCCATAAACACATACCTAATATACTTATGTATATATTACATACCAGAAAGACAGCTGTGCCTTAAACCCTGATTTTATGTCCAGAATTTAAGTTCAATATTGCCTGGTACTAGAAATCCAAATCCATGTCATGGAGACCAATGTGCCTAACCAGAGACCCTTATCCAGCCCACTGATTAATTCCAGACCTCTGATCACCTAATAACCTGTTCCTCTCTACCCCGCATGCTGTGGTCTCTGAGATCAATCACATCACTGCCCCCTCCAGTAGAACAACAGCCCAGAAAATACCATTTTCTTGTAAGATCAACTCCCTCACCCAGATCAGCTGTGCAGAGACTTGATCAGAACTGGTTGCAGGTTCAGAGTATGAAGAACAAAGCTCTTGTTTTCTCAGAATGTCCAGGATGCTGCCCAGGTTCAAGGGATAAGAGGCACAAAAGCTCAGGTAACTTCCAGAGTAATGTCCTTCTGAATAATAGAATCATGGAATAATTTTGGTTGGAAATAACCACAAAGATCATTGAGTGCAACCGTGAACCTAACTCTGCCAAGTCACCAGTAAACCATGTCCCTAAATGCCACATCCAAGCAGCTTCCATATACCGTACCTCCAGGCATGGTGATTCCAGTGTTTCCATGCACAGCCTATCCCAAAGCTTGACAAACCATTCAGTGAAAACCTTCTCTTCATAGCTAAAATGAATCTCCCCCAGCACAGCCTGAGGCTGTTTGCTCTTGTCCTGTCACCTCTCCCCCGGAGGAAGAGACCAGCCCCCACCTCACTACAAGCTCTCCCAAGGCAGTTCTAGAGAGGGATAGATAGATAGGCTCCCCTCTGAGCCTCCTTTGCTGCAGGCTAAACACCCACAGCTCCCTCAGCCATTTCTCATAAGACCTGTGCTCCAGACCCCTCCCCAGCTCTGTGGCCTCTCTCTGCACTTGCTCCAGCCCCTCAATGTCTTGTGCTGAGGGCTCCAAAACTGAAGGCCGGGGTCCTGGCATAGCCTCACCAGTGCCAGGTACAGGGGGACAAGTCACTGCCCTGGACCTGCTGGCCACACCATTGCTGATCCAAGGCAGGATGCCAGCAGCTGCTTTGCCCACCTGGGCACACTCTGGCTTGTGTGCAGTCACTTGTGGGCCAACACCCCCAGGCCCTTTTCTGCTGAACAGCTTTCCAGCCACTGCCCCAGCCCAGGTAATGCTGCAAGGGACTGTTGTGACCCGAGGGCAGGAGTCAGCACTTGGCCTTGTTGAACCTCATACCATGACCACCTCCCATCAGTCCAGTCTGTCCGGGGCGCTCTGGAGATCCTTCCTGCCATCCAGCAGATCAGCACTCCCACCTAACTTGGTGTCACTGCAAACTCCCTGAGGGGGGACTCCATCCCCTCGTCCCGACCATCGACACAGGTGTTAGGCAGCACTGGTCCCAGGACTGAGCCCTGGGGAACGCCACCGGAGACTGGCTGCCAGCTGGCTGCAAGTCCTGGCCAACCCGCCAGTTTTCAACTCAGTGAGCGGGGTACCCCTTCAAGCCACACCAGCCACTTTCTCCCAAAGAATTCTGTAGGAAACAATTTTACTAAAATCCAGGTAGCCAACACCCACCGTCTGTTCCTCATCCACTGGATGAGTCACCCAGTCCGAAAAGGAGATCAGGCTGGTCAAGCAGCACCTGCTTTTCAGGAAGCTGTGTGGGCTGGCCCTGATCCCCTGCTTGTTCTGCATGTTCTGTGTGATGGCTCTGAAAAGGATCTGCTCCCTGACCTCCCCAGGGCCCAAGTCAAGCTTATGGATGGGCACCACATTTGCTACCTTCCACTCACCTGGGACCTCTCCAGTGAGCCAGGACTGCTGGTGAATGATGGCAAGTGGCTTGGTGAGCACTTCTGCCATTTCCCACCGTACCTTTGTGTGAATTCCCTCTGTCCCCACTGACCTGGGTGTGTCTAAGTGGTGTGACTCTTATCATTGCCCCTTGGAGTTTGGGAGCTTTGTTCTGCTCCGTGTTCCTGTCTTCCAGCTCTGGGTCCTGGAAGCCCAGGGAACCAAGTTGGTTGTGTTTCAAGACTGAGGCAAAGAAGGAATTAAGCACCTCAACCTTTTTCCTCATCCTTTGTCCCCACTTTTGCCCCAGCATCCAGTTCTAATTGGGATTTGTCCCTTCTAATGTTCTCCTTGCATAAGTTCATGAGTACTTTGCAGTCCTGCTGAGTGGTTCAGCAGGCAACTCCCACTGACTTCCATACACGTTGAGTGCTCAGCCTTATGGCACACAAGAAAACAGTGCCAGAAATTCAAAAAATGAGGAGGACACTGTTACCATATCTCCTCATCCTCCAAGGATGTCGTCTTCTGAATAACAAGCCCCAAGGACAGGGTTCCTCAGCACTCCCCAGTGCAAGAGAGATGCCAGGTGCTCAGCACGTGGTCAGGATAGCCTTTTCTGTTGCTCCCTGTCTCAACAGATGTCCAGAAGTCCCTTGAGGTGAGAAATATTTTCATGCAGAGAAGCTTTCACTATTCAGCCTTTCTGCACCCAGGACCGGTTTAAAGCCAGGGCAGGCCTTTGCAGGGGAAGGTGTTGTGGCTTGAATAGTGTAGGATTGTGTGAAATTTTTACATCTCACAGGCCAGAGCAACAAATCCAGGTTGCACGACCTGCTTGAGTCCAGCGCCTCCAATCTTTGAGCGCTCTGCAACTGCAGCTTCCAAGACGGGAAAACGACGGGCAAAATGGAAATCCGAGTATCTGCCACAAAGATTTCTGTTAGAGGAGTTAACCGAGAAAGGACTGGAAGGAGCAATGTTGTGCTTCTCCCTCGCACAGCCGGTGCCAAAATGATCTACCGTCTCCCAGTGCTGCATATGTAAAGAAGTCCTCATCACTTTTTAAAGTGTACTGACTGTACAAAGTTCCCGGAGCTGAAACGGATCGAGTACCTCAGCCGAGGTTCCCCGTGGTTCAGCCAGCAATCCCAGCCTTGCAGTGTCACCTCTCTGAGAGCAGGGGCCCTGCTTGTCCCCCGGTGCTCCGGGATCACCTGCTCTTGCAGGACGGAATGCCGCAAAGAGCCGTCCCGGGGTGCGCCGCTAAGCTGCGTCTTTCTGGCTGGGTTTATTCGGTTTGTTTCTTTGGTTTTGTCCTTAAGGACGCCAATTCCTCTATTTCGAGACAGAGGAAAATGTCCGTGTGTCTGCCTCTCGGAGATCAAACAGTGACATCCAGCGGCCACTCACTTGGCTAAAAATGGCAAAATTGTGTCAGCGGAGCGCCGCGAGGATGTGCAAGGGAGAGCCGGCGGCCCGCAGTGTGCCGAGCAGCGCGGGAGCGGCTCGGGCTGCGGCAGAGCCATGAGCAAGGAGAGCAGCCCCTGCACCGTTCCTGAGGGTCTGAGCCTCATCCCTGCCTCTGAGGGAGAGCAGATAGCTAAGGAAAAGTGTTTGAAATAAGTGTTTTTTCCTTACCTTGTGTAACACACGTTTTCCATTACGTCTCCTTCAGCTTTCGACAGGCTCTGACTTTCTGTTTAAATATCTTTAGGTTTGGGTACAGCTCACTGACACATCTCTGCCAAGTCTGGCCGTTACCAAAATTCAGAGATGGCAGTACTTAATGTGCCACACTACCAAAATGTATCTGCGATACTAAGATCTAGTCAGTGGGATAGAGATGTTCTTTCCTGTGCACTATCCTGTCAGGTTGTCCTGTCCTCAGAGTAACATTTGGAGGCACAGTGATCAGCTCTGAATGCATCTTTAAGGGAGGGGAGTTCCACAGAAATAGAGGTGTGGCAACCAGAGCATATATGGCACCACATTTGATCAATCTTCCTTCTATCCAAAGTGTTACTGTTTCCTGTACTGTGCATTCAGGGCAAAGAATGAATGACTTCTCCCAATCACTTTAGATCGTAACTTCTATTAAAACATCTAAGCATTTAAAAATTATTTCTTCTCTTAAAACATAAAAATATTTTGATTCCACCAGAAGAGAACAGAGCAGTTATTAAATGCTTCACTCTTAGTAGAGGCAAGATTAAATTCTTCACCTCTCCTTTTCAGAGCGGTTGTAACAAACAATGCATACTGTGCATTATTTTGTATTACATTTTAGTGTACAATTTGGACATTGCTAAATTGAATTCCAGTGTTAAGCTTCCACAGAACAGCAACTTGTGTCAGTATTCATCCTTTCTTGATTAACATCTTTCAATATATATTTATTTTATGCAACTTCTTCCAAAGCTAATAACTTCTTGATCTGCTGTGGCATTTTTCCTGCCAACACAACGCTGAAGCTGAGACCCACTGGATCCATCCGTCCATCCATCCATCCATCCATCCATCCATCCATCCATCCATCCATCCATCCATCCATCCATCCATCCATCCATCCATCCATCCATCCATCCATCCACCAAGAGGATGGCTTGCACCAATCTGTGATGCTGGTGCAGGGAAACTGAAGCATGCATTATACACCTTAATTTATCCTATGGCTAGGACTGCACTCTGAGACTTTGGAGGTGCTCTGAGGTGAGTAGGATCAGGTACTATGAAGAGAACTTGTTTTGCTGTAAATGTCCATGGTGCTGTGTTATCTGAAAATACTCAGACATTTTAGAAGAGATGGACTATGATCCACCTAACATAATCCTAAGGTAGGCCTAGTTTATTTTCTAGGCTTATTAAGGATCTGAATAAGTACACAAAATTTCAGATAAATATTTTAGTGACTGCAGTAGTAATGTAGTCCCTCCCTTGGTGTGATTGCACAGTAAGGAAGGAGAACTTCCCTGCATTGCTATGTACCTCTCACTGTGGCTGCTTTCTGACTTAGCTGAACTGGGGTGGGAATGCAGGCCAACTTCTCTGGTTAGAAAGCCAAAATATTTCAGGGAGAAAATGACCCATGGGGAACTGAGGACCAGGCTATGTTTTCTGTAACTTTGGCCCTTTCTTGCAACAGGGCAGCAACCACCCCTCAGATAAGACTGGGGCAAAGACACAGAATGTTGTTTTAGACACTCAGCAAAAGCCACTCAAACTTCAAAGCTCCCTGTCTTCAATGAATGGCAGTCCTGAGAAAGAATGAAATAAAATCTGATTAAGAAGTTTAACATCTCCTTCTTAGATACTTGAAATAAAGAACAGCTCTTCAAACCATTCCTCTCCTGAAATATGACTGATGTGTGCAGAACTGTTTTCAGTATCTGATATCTTTCTGATTAAATTGGATGTTTGTTTTCCTGTGCTTCTTTTTAATTTGGCTAAAACATGTTATTATCTCAGTGAAGGCTTATTTCTGGCGGCAGAAGATTCTGACCTTGGCAGATTTTGTGTCAGTAGTGTTTTTTCAGCATTTTTGTGAGGAAGTATCAGAGCTGGTTGTAGCTGCATGAAGAGGGAGATAATGATTTCTTGAGTAAGGTGAGTTGCCAGTTCAGAGTTGGCTGTAGCGGATTACTTGGTGTCCTTTTTTTCATGAAGCCTCTCTGGCAACAAGAGCAGGCAATACCACCAAGTTGCCATACAGAGGAGCACGCTTCTTCCAT
This sequence comes from Hirundo rustica, assembly GCF_015227805.2. Taxonomy (NCBI): domain Eukaryota; kingdom Metazoa; phylum Chordata; class Aves; order Passeriformes; family Hirundinidae; genus Hirundo; species Hirundo rustica. The sequence continues at coordinate 57,859,413 of NC_053488.1, read as the reverse complement.
GCTTTGTGGATGCAATTTGGAGAGGCTCTGCAATTGATGCTTTTGGTCCCCCTTTGCTGGAATAGTAGCGACAAACAAAGAAATTACTCCCTCTTTTAAATAAACCTTTCTAGAAGTACTTCTGTCATCGTTCCAATATTGGCCAGAATAAGGGACATTGAATCAAACCTGATCTCAGAGCAGAAATAAATTGCAACATTCAAAAGGCCCATATGCAACATATTAAATATTTTGGTTTCCTTTAAATCCGTGAAGTTAGAACCGTGAGAGATCTTAGAGAAAAGCAACTGCCATTGCATCACTACTTTAATGCCTTGAAAGCAAATGACCATAAATAAATGCTCCAGCAAGAACAGATGTTTTGATCTACATCTCTTTTTTTTTATTGCAAAACAATTGTTACAGAAATTTCAGAAAGTTCTACTGTAGTATTTGCCAACTTCTTCTTTTTATTATTTTATATCTAAACACAGTCTAAAAGTGCATCGTGAATCCAGTAGACCTTTGGAAAGGACAATTTTCCCTAGTTATGTATATTTAGACAAATGATACTTGAAAAGGTTTGTATTAGTAGGAATTTGTTTAAAATAATATTTTAGTAATTTGTATCCCTTTATAAATGATTGTGATACACTTACAAATGATAGCCCAAATAATAAATGATTAAATAGCTATTAGTATAGAATATTGCAAACACTGTTCCAGACAGCAGTAGCAGCAAATAGACTCTTGTCCTGTACAACAACTGCAGTGGTGGAAAAAAGATATAACTTTAATAAAATTTTCTCCTGTGCTGGCATAAAACTTTGGATGTATTTCACATCCAATTCCCTCTTCTGTCCCTTCCCCTTCCCTCCCAGTTACTAAAATAAACAAGAATTATCCCTTCCCTGCAGCAGAAACAGCCACAATTTTATAATCAGATGCTTTTTACCTAACAGCCTTTTTGAAATAAGTATTGTGTGGCTCTATGAATGATTTGAAACATACAGCAAAAATTAAAAGGTTAGAGACTGTTTCACAACCAGACTGGCTCAATGGCTCCATCATTAGACTTCCAATTTGAAGATGATATAGTGTAATCCATGCCATGACTCAAAGTAATATTGAGTAAGAAATGCAGAATAAATCAATCCCCTGACAGAAGTCAGAGTATGCCACTGAAATCAGTGGATTTTCTGCAGATTTGCACCATCACCAGTAAGACCATAATTGTAGTCAATCACGGAGAAGAGAAGCCTGTGTGACCTGTAGTGTTCACTGTATGACTGGCTATAAAGCAGGGTGCAGAAACAAAGTCCCTCTACATCCAATACTACTGCTCCCATGCTGATGTGTGGAAAGGACAGTGAATGGGAAGGGTTTCACTAGGTAAGCAGTTACCCCCAATGTGTCACTTCTCATCCCTGTTTGGACTGTGATTTTATCAAAGGTGGTTGAAGGGAAAATTCATGCTAGGAATCCTAACTATTTTTTTTTTTTTTTAAAGATGATCTATACCTAGTACCTCTAGACAGAACTGAAAATGTGGACTTTATTGAATCAATTATGCATATTCGTGCAAAAATGCAAATATATTATCATTTTTAAGCAGGGGAAGACATTACAACTACTTAAGTATTCCAAGGGAAATCCAGGAAAAACCAGCTCACACTTTCCCTTCAGGTGATTATCAGATCCTCTTCACTGTTAAACCTGAGCAACATAACAAGACATTTATGCTTGTCTTGAAAACCTGCACCATAAGTTTACAGAGAATTTTGTATCACTGGCTCACTTTGATTACTTCTGCTCTCAGAACAGATACTGGCTTGCCCCCACTGCAGTCTTCGGACTAAGGCTGTGTGCTGCTACCAGCACTTTTTTTTTTTTTTTTTTTTTTTTTTTTTTTTTTTTTTTTTTTTTTGAGCAGTTATTCATGTAGTTGCATTTTCCATGTGCTGACAGTTTCTAACAAACAAATAATTTTCTTCTCATACAAAAAATATACCTAACTAAGACATTTATCCCCTGACAAAAGGCTGTCCTTTCTGCAAAAGGTACAAATCAGTTTCATTTTTTTTTTACCAAAAAAAAATCTATAAATGGAAAATTAAAAAAAAAAAAATTTGTAAAAAAAAAAAAAAAGTAATCTATATCTGGAACCCGGAGTTATTTCTGTATGTAGATGAATGGATGTTTTGGTTCTTCATTATATTTTCAAATTATCCCCTCACTGCCATTTATTAACTGGCACTTGTGCTAAGAAAATAGTGTAGCACCCGATCTCTTCCAAAAAAAAGAGAGAGCCAAATGTCTGAGTACTGCTGTAGGTTCGCATTTTGTGTTGAGTATCCAAATTTCATAAAATACAACTGTATTTTAAAAATAATAAAAAACCTCTTTGCTTAAGATCAAAAACAATGGAAATAATGTAAACATCCAAAAGTTTGAATTCATTCCTAACTGGATTCATCTTTACAGGCAGGCAATAGCAAAATGTTAAGTCTCCTAGCAGTCCAAAGAAACTCATGGAACAATGCATGCATTTTCTTTGACACAAAAAATGACTGGACTGTAAGGAAGAGAAAACACTTCAGTCATATCACACTGTCATTGTGAAAGAATAATGTGCTATGATACAATACCTAGGACAAGTGTATACCCCTACTGTAGAACAGAATCACTTAAACTGGAAACAACAAAATGAATTACTATAGGAAAATATTTATAAAATACTGCACACTGCTTCCTCAGTCAACCAGCATATGTAAACAAGCAGCTAAGCTCAGTTGGGTTTTAAAATATTATTGAAGTTCATTTATCTTATAATCTTTTGCATAACATGCCAGTTCATCTTTCACACCATCACAACCCATCTGTCACAGCCCACAGTGGCTCATTAGAGGTTTATACATCAGCTCATACAGACGTTTAAGTGGAGCTATACAAAGAAATGTGTGAAACATACCAAACTTACACACTGTGACCAGAAATGCATATTCCATATGTAAGATAATAATTGGATAGTAGAACTTAAAGTTTGATGCAACATGTGCTATTTTATTGAAGGTTACAGATTTACAAACAAGACCATGTAATGAGATATTAAAACTGTCCTGTAACATTCACTAATATTACCACATGTCACAACCATATATGTGTCTATTTCATAAGCTATCCTTTGATACAGAATACATCATATGGCACATGCTATAGCTACATGATGATGGATGATGAGATTTCTATCTCACTAAATGGTCATAATATTGAGAATGGGAAGTCTGGTACCATTGCAAGAAATGGGTGTTTTGTCATCAAATTCAAAAAGGAGCATTTTGATGCAATGTGCAAAACCCAGGTGAAAATAAAATAATCTAACATCCATCATAATATGTTCTATAGACACCACATTGTAGAATAAATGGGGAACATTCAGGAAAAGTAGTGTTCCGACATCTTGCATTCACACTTTTAACATCTGAATTTACATTTTATATATAATGGCAAATTTTAAGAGGTAAATAAAGTGTTCTGTTTGATTCAACCTGGAATGTGTGCTCCAGATCAATAAGGTGCTGTATCCTAAACATTTATACAGCTTCTGGGCTTGGTAAATTTCTTTACCCTGATGAACAAACCAACGGAATCTACCTTAGAGGAGAGCCCTATGCCTTGAACAAATTCACTAAGCACTATGGAGGAATTTCTAATCAATCTGAAATTCCTCTCAAGTAGACCGGTAATATGATGAAGATGAAAGAGTCCACAACAGTTTTAGCAGACATTCATAAAAGTAACAAAGAAAATGAAGAAAGAATATCCCCCTCTACTCTCCATAGATAGATAGATTTGGAGAAGCCTTAAGAAAAGGCTGCTAACAGAAGGTTGGCACATTTGAAGCATATTGTTAAACACAAGTTCCTTTGCCCTTGGGCATTTTGCTATTGTTCAACAATCAGCCTGCCACAAGCATGCTTCATAATGCACAGAAAGGTTTCTGACCTTTCTTGGTATCGCCATGTGACCGTAGGGCTGCACATGGGCTGCAAGGCAATTGCATAAACATGGTGTCATCGTGGACTTAGTTCACTGAAAGCCTGATCAAACAGAAGAAAGCAAGGAACAGGTTGGTGCAGGAGGTGTGAAACACATTGTTCTTAACATCCCCTTGCTGCATTTCCTTGTTTCCTGAACTTTCCAGTGCAGTGACTTGTTAACTAAACGTTTTCACCTTCTTTGCCTCTTTTCTTGAGACTGATGATTATTCTTCTGTCTGGATTAATTGCCTTTCGGACTTTACTCTCAGATGGTGCTCAGAGTCTCCCAGGGTGAGGTCTCAGTGAGAAAACATCAGCTTGTATTCTCAAAGCTGCCTTTGAAAGATAGTTCACATTTAAATAATGTGGAATATGTACCCCACTTGTTTTCAATAACAAAAAGGACCTGGTTCTACACAGATATTGGTAACTGTTGAGATATTTTAACTTTTAGAAGCACTACTGTCAACTTTTTAAAAGCTTAAAAGCTGTGCCATCATAAAGGAATGTGAATTGTTTTTCCAGTTGCAGTTTGTGCTCCTCCACCCTTTTCTGGTCTTTTGTAACTCTTCCACCTGTGACCACTGGACACAGTCTCATGGGAAGTTTGAAACTCTGGTTGACAATGTGGACCCTTGAAATGTGGGTGGAGTCAGTGGAGTTACAACTGTCTTCAGCCAAAGCCTGTGACTGCACTACTGTTCAGACACACTTTCTCCTACTAAAAATGCTCATTGTGTGGTATGCTGACGAACGGTGGATGCCTACTCACAACTGATGGCTTTTGCTGCTTACTGACACTTGCAGTTTCACTTTGGTTCTTCTACTTACCTTAGAAGCATATAGAAATTCTAGTGTTTTCCAGTCCTCTGCCAAAAATACTTTCCTTTAAGCAGCTTCAGTCTAATTACATGAATCTGGATTCAGATTTCTTGATAAATCCTGTATAATTTAAAAAGTCCAAATACAGCTATGTTCACATAAAAAAAAAAAAAAAAAAAAAAAAAAAAATGTGTGTATTTTTAGGTGTGGGAATGATGTGAAAAATTGGCAGCTTAAATGAAATAACAAGAAGAACCTGGTAGCAGCATTGTGGATAAATCTTCCCAATTTATATATAGAATTAAACTGAGCAGTGAGAATTGGACACTATCACTACGCTCTGCTCTGCTCATCCAATTCTTATTGTTTCACCACATCCTTTGATTTAGTGAGACAACATATTGATGGCAAATGTGGTAAAAAAATAAATATATACTATTCCACTTAATTACATTCATCCTGAGCTTGCCCACCTGTGCTAGAATCTAAAACACCTGTTTTATACAGGAAATCACCTGATATTTTAACATAAATTCTTCTTCCATTTAAGTTGCAGTAAAAAAGGCATTTAATTTCCCTTTCTGCTCTTGAAAATATAAACTTTCTGTGGCACTAGAAGTTGATACAAAAGGACACAATGAACATTTATAGTTGTTATTGTGTTTCTTCATTTTCATAAGTGTGGGATGCGAGGGACTTGGGAGACTTTAGGTTTGTTTGCTGCCAGTTCCTACAGAAATAACAAATGCTTTTCACAAGTCACCATTTCACAATGGTGACACAGATGAAAAAGAAGTTGTGATTGAAGTCCAGAGCATCTGTTTTGTACGTCTCTTTTTTGCCGGTTAATTCCTGCATCTTAAAAACTTGAATAATGATAAAAGGTCTTAGGGTGCCTTTTGAAAAAAGGCAGATATCTGGACCTAATAATTTATTTCTTCTGACTGCATTATATGGGCTTGTTATTCCTCTTGTTTACGGAAGGTTTTGTAAAGCTTTCATCCCTCCCTTTTTCTTAAGTGCAAATATCAGCTGGGTCAAGATGCAGTACCTCAGTGGTGATGCTGAGATTCAAAATGTGCTCCCTTGACCAGTCTCTAATGCCAATTGGACTTGACACGGGGTGATGTGAGGGTTTTCTTAAAATTCTGCTACGAAAAACAGACTGAAGAGCAGATGACCCTTAAACTGCTGGTGAGCTTTGTATAAGCCTAGCTGTGCTTGCTTTCAAAGCTGCAGAAGGCTCCTGCTCTTGATAGTCTCCTTGTGGACAGGCTGTCCCCACTGCTCTCTGGCCTTGAGGACTTATTCCTCTCCAAGGGGTTCCGCAGGCCCGCCGTGTTTTGCTGTCTGTCAAGTTTGTCACTGATGGAGTAGCTCTTTCGTGTGTGCTGTGCATATAATATGTTGGACTCCTCTGCAGAGTAGCTGTTGGCTCGCTCTATTTTTGGGAGTGGGATGCTGTTGGGCAGAACTGTTGTAGCATTGCTGTCTTGAGGAGATAAGGAGATTCCCTTCTTGTCTCTGACCTCAATATCCTCATGATCAGAGCTCGGGTGGGTTAGTTCAGCTTCTCTCTCTGGGTGGCAGCATCCCGAGTCTTCCACTTTGCCCCTGAGACTTCCAGGGAAGCTGGCCCTCTCTGCAATGGCCTGGGGAGCGCTCACACACCTCGTGTCTATGCAATCTGTAATACTTGTGTACTCTGCTGTTTTGACTGGGACACCAAGGCTGCTGAAGTAGCTTCGAGAAGGAGAGAACATGAAGCTGTGAGATTTCACAATTGGTGTTTCCTCCAGAATAAATGGAGTTGTAGCCAGGTAACGACTGCTTTTAGATCGCTCTAAAGCATGATACAAGGGAGGGTCTGAATCCCATGGGATTTGGCAGTCTGTGATTTGTGAATAGTCAGAAGAAAGTGCTCTTGTTTCTATCCCAGAGGTTTCCTCATAATCAAGACTTCTGCCAGAGATCTTTTCACCAGCTGTACTGCTGGTGTATGCACTATTAGTTAAAAGGGAAGGGGCTAAGTGAGCTGGCAGAGCTGTGTCTTCAGGACCAAGAATATTTATGGAGCTCTCGAGAGGTTCCGTGTCAGAATGCATCTCATCCATGGCAGAAACATAGATGTCTATACAAGATGAAGGTCTTCTGGAGTCTGGGGCGATTGACAAAGTGCTGGTAGGGGGTAAAGGAGCCTTTCCTTCTTTTGCTATTGAGTGGGAACTGATTGCCCGATGTAGGCTTGGAGATCTTTCCTTAAAAATGCTTTCCAACTTTTCCAACCCACACTTGTCCTTCAAATTTGTTGCATAGAAGGAGTGGCTTCGCATGCGGGGTGTGATCGTAGGTGATGTTGGGGACATGGACTCCTCTCCTGTGGGATCAATGCTCTCTTGAAGCTTGTAGGCATTTCCTTCCTGACTGTTGAAGCTACTCTGCCTCACAATGTAGGCTGCATCAGTACAGTCAGATGAGGTCCTGGATCGTATCTTAGTCGTCTCGCCTCTCTCAATGCCAGTCATTTTTTCTAAGGCAGTCACCATGCGTCCCATCATGTCTTCCAGCTGAGCAAGCCTGATGTCAACAGTCTGCAGAGAGGCCTTCATGCAGTGTTCTCTCTCATTTACTTCTTCCAGTCGCATGGCCATGTTTTCCACCCTTTAGAAAGAGAGGAATTAAATGGGTAAATTTCTGCAAAGCAGTGATGTTCAGCTAATAGGTCACCAAACCCATTGGAAACAAATATGTCTCAAACCCCAAAGGCAACATACACCACCACAGCTGCTTCAAAATCCTGCAGAAAGAAGTTTTGGGGAAAGAAAAAAAAAAAAAAAAAAAAAAAAAAAAAAAAAAAAAAAAAAAAGGGAGCTGCTCCAGTGGGTTAAAACCAGGGGCATCAGCTGTCTAATGCAGAGGAGGGTTTGGGTGTGTCTCATTCCAGGGACAGGAATTTATTACAAAAATGTGAATATGAATTACTCCCTCTTTGCTTTCAAAGCTTCTAATTAGGTTATTATGAACGAATAATATTTAAAGCAGATGCCACTTGATGTTGTCCCCAGTTGTGCCACAGGCAGGATCATCACAGTTAAACACAGAGCTAGGTGAAGCAAAGAAAGCAGGCAATGTGCCACAGAACAAAGGCACTTTTGTAATTGTTTTCCTAGGGTTTGGCCCAGATTTGCACTACCTAGTCCTATGTGTAACTAAGGAGATAGTTTCTTTGTTCTTTGATTAATTTTTATCTCAGATTTGTAGGAAAAAAAAAATCAGCTATTTTGTTGAATATATATAATATTGAGCTAAATATTAATGAAAACTGCAAGGACGAGAAATGCTGATCAAGCCAAATACAGCCTTCAACTTGGTACATGTGCTAAGATTGCTCTGTTACTATGACTGTGCTTTGGGTAGTCTGCGTTCATAGTTTAAGGATTGAAATGATGGATTTTAAAGTTAGTTTTCAGCTGCTATCATAATATATAAATAAAAAATTAGATTAAAATATTAATAAGTAATAATTGAATGTAAGATTAAGTATTTTAAATCTAATTTAATTTAAACTTTAGTATGTCTTTTCTAGACCATTGATCTATCACATTTTAAAATATTTTTGATTTTTAGGGAATTGTGTACAGATTTATGCCAGTGGCTTCTAACCACTTAAATTTTCAGATTTTTAAAATGTGTCTTCTGAAGGACTTCCAGAGTCTGAAAATTTTACATTATGAAATTGCCTGTAAATAAGAAGGAACATAATAAACTTCTATAATTATTTTCTCTGTTTGTAATCCCTGTGACAGGCTGGGATTTCCACTTCCCAACGAAGAAGTACTAAGAGCACCAAGTTTATGTAGTTATCTTTATCTAGTCTGATAGATTATAATTCTGGTTTTCCCCATTGCTGTAGACATAGAAAAAATATCAGAGAGGCAAAAGATAGCAAACGACACCATTTCCACACTCTTTTTCGTCACAGTCCTCTTACTCTCTTCCGGTTAGTGCAATTCATGCTCAAATATTGCTAGGCACACTGCCATAGTTAATAGGCACACAAATCAATGCCAGAATTTCTGATGAGGTAAATATTATTTTCTACTACTGCTAGATATTTTTTCAATAGGACAAGTGATTTGGAACTGACAACACCATAACCACTCTTATTTGCACACAAGGGAAGATTTCAACAAAGAATAGAATATTGGACAGCATTAATGCCTTGTTACCTAATGCTCAGGACTTTTGCTGGTAAAACACTGTTGTCTGACTACCTTGTGGTGATGAGCAGGAGAGGAGAGGAGAGGAGAGGAGAGGAGAGGAGAGGAGAGGAGAGGAGAGGAGAGGAGAGGAGAGGAGAGGAGAGGAGAGGAGAGGAGAGGAGAGGAGAGGAGAGGAGAGGAGAGGAGAGGAGAGGAGAGGAGAGGAGAGGAGAGGAGAGGAGAGGAGTGTGACTCAGCTTCCTACAGCAAGTCTCACATTCCTGGGAAATACAGGCTTTTCCCGTAAGTCTGTGAGTTTTGAAGGCACAAGCACAACAAATTAAATGTGCAGCAGCAACTGTATTGCTAGCATCAGTCTTCAATAGAAAAATGATCAAGTAATCACTGCTAAGAAATTAACTGATAGCTTCAAGGAATCTCATTCTACTCCCTATCGTTTAGGCACTAGTCTGTTTCTAGTTCTACCAGCTTCTCCAACAAAACAGATTAATGTTATTGCAAGTACAGGATGGAATTTCACAGTGAGAGCAGTTTCACATGGGAAGCAGTTGAATTTTCACTCATGTTATTACTTACATGAACTGCTATTTTGTAAGAGCAATTATACTTTTGAAATATTTATTAGCTAATAATTGAGTTCTTCATCTCACGTTCACATTCTATAATAACTGATCCAAGATGGTGAACAGATAAAACATTGCAATTTTAGGACTGTCACACATAAGGAAAAATTTTACTGGACAATTACAGCTCAGATTACATCCCACAGAAAAACCTTTCACCCTAGAAACAGTTACCAAGAATTGGAATTTATAACATCCTTTACAGATAACTGGATAATCTGGTCGTGGTCTTGCTGTTTTGTTGTTGTTGTTTTTGACATTGTTTAGATTTGTTCTTTCTTTCCTGCTTTGACAGCTGTACATAAGTGGAATAATTTCTAATACAAACATAGCTAGTTCTGTGAGTGAATCTGTCCATAGTGAGGTAAGTTTTGCGTCTCACCTTCACATGAGGGCTATGCAATGCTACTGAACACAACTAATGCATCCCAAGTAGAACCTAGAATAATACCTTCCTGGTAGGTGTTCATGTGTTTGTTCTGCCTTCCCTGAATGTGATCTAGCAGCTACTGTCAGTGGCACAGAGCATCAGACAAAGCAAAGAGAGACATTTGAGTTACATGGTCTGTTGGTTGCTATGGAACTGATGACAAATGTGATTGCATTGACAGTAGTGAAAAATATAGAGAGAAATGCAATAAGAGCAGTCTGGGTTTGGAAACCAGGGATAACCAGAGATAGGAAACTGAAAAATACATACATATGTTGTACACTTCATGAGCCCCAACTATAGAATTTTAGTCACAAAAGGAAAGCTTGAAAGATGATGGCCTCCTCCAACCCCGAAGATATTAGCTTAGTCATCCTTAGTTATATATATTGCATATGGTTACTCCAGAATGTTTAACAAATATTTATTCTATTAGTGATATTTTCTTGTATTAATTTGATATTCAGTTCTGTAATCATTCATCATACAGAACATCACCATGTTCTGGGAATGAACCTACAAGAAACATGATAAAATCACATCAGCCAAACACTGTGGACATAGGAGAATATGGTCTGGAGAAATACAGCAATAATCTGGTCCTTAAAATGTTTTAATAAATGAATTTTTCTATTTTACCATATTCTTGGGAAAATATTCTTGCGCTCAGTGAATAGACAGCCTGACCTATATTTCCTTCAGGAATAGTTTTAAATTAAAACACAAATTCAAAATAAGAATGCACAAGTTTTGCTTTGAATTTTTCTTCTCCATGCATATTCAGAAGCAAGAATAAACCTTTTAGCATATCTCACAATATCCATCTATGATGCCTCCTTTGCACCTGTGCTTTTCCTTGCAGCAGGACTTATTCAATGTATTAGAAACTGCCAAGCCACGCTAACAGAATGAGAAGAGAAAAAGAGGAGGCTACATGTAAAACACGCACCAAGGTGTGCTGCTGAAGCTCAAAAATTTCTAATAGTGAAACAAATGTGGACTTTACCAGGACAGTATTCAGTAATGAGGTCAGAACTCAGAACCTGGCAAAGATTTTATATTACTTGCAATAAGACTTTTTAATTATGTTTTGGGAGATGATTACTTTTGCTGGCAATAATTTTTGCTTATTTATTTTTAACTTTTGCACATTAGTTCATCAATAAGTTATTTAAAATAATTCTTTAATGGGAGTAAGGCACTCTTTTCAGAAGCAGACCTCTTAAATGAATGCTAGAATAAGGTTCATAAGTCTCTTTGTTGACCTAGGTTTATTTCTAAGACATCATTCATACTTCAAAATCCTTTTCAACAGCCACAAAGACTGTTGACATGAAAGTCACTTACAGAGATACCACTGAGCTTGTGATGGGTGATTGTGGAATGGTTTTATTTAAGTAAAACACAGACAGCAGTTCCCAAGCCTGTAACAGGGTACTTTGCCTGACATCTCTTGGTAAAGCAGTGCTGATTCAAGCAGCCAGCCAGTTTTCCCAGGTGCAGTGGTTTTTCCTGGCTAAGGAAGTTGAGTAGTCATGGCTGCATTCCCACTGGAGCCTAAGGCCACTTAACTCTAAGACCACAGAGAGAGGCCACCAGAATCACAGACCTTTCCTGCTGTCTATTTCATAGGTGGGTGGGCTTGGTAGGATCAGCCCTTTTTACCAACACAAAGCTATTTCTGTGCACTTCAGTCTGCCAGCTCTGAAATCAAGATAATAACTATGTCATCACCCACATGGATGCTGTCTGTACATGTAATTGCACTGCAGATTATAAAGTGCTGTACTAATGGATACCAGAGAGTACCAAAGATGGCGTACTAATATCTGCTCTAACCAGCTTATCTGCTTTTCAAATACTGTTATGATGTGACCCTTCTCCTTTTGAAATCAGCATGAGGTTTGGCTGGTATGAAAGAGTTGAGACATATTCACATGGAACAAATGCCCACTAAAGTGATTGTTTCAGTGGCTTCATGCCAGATCAAGAAAAATAGTGAAGCCTTTTTTGATCATATTACATGTCATTGTACTGGTCAAGATGCAATACAGTGATTAGAAAGGAAGCGTCTCCACAAAAGGTCATGATTTTCCCACTGCAATGAAGTGAATTTGTCCAACTTAGCTTTCCTCACAGGTCTCCAGGAGATTCCCCATGCATGCTTTGATAAATGCATTCAAGGGAAACACCTTGCAGCTTTTGTACTGCTTTATGTTTTTTCACTTAGTCCATAAGTTCATCTGATATGTATCAGTAACTAGATGCTACTTCCATGTGCTTGTGTGAGATCCCAGCTAGCGGGCTACTTTAGCAGAGCATCTCACCCCCCTCGAGAGCTTATCTGTTGTTTGTTAGCCAGCCAGATAACTCAAACAGGACAAGCTGTCTGGCATTTCATGGGATACGACCTTGTAAAATCACTGAGTGATTTTGGTGCCATGGTCACTGGCCTGGAATTTCCCAACTGCCAATAAAAATCTTACTGTTGAAGTGAGATCTGGCAAGCCAATCACTTTACAACTATAAAAGCCACACAACACCTTCACAAAGTAGAAACCTTGTATACATTTTTCTGGAAACCTATGGAATTTCTACTGTTAACGGGAACCTATTTTGTGGTTATTCCCCAGGGGTTTGTGGCCATTATCATCATTTCGGTGGTAAGTTACATTCGACTCCTAATCAATACTGTTTCTTTTGCTAGTTTTAATATAGGTACCTTGATACAGTGCACTGTTTCATACTGTTATGTTCATCTAGTTATTTTAGTTATACACTAAAGTAAAGTGGAGTAAGTAATTCTGATTAAGATTTTTCATCTGTTAGCTTTTGTCTGTTTAATAAATAATTCATTTTTATAGCAATATAAAAATACATCTGATTTGCCATCAGTAGAACTTGACAGACAAAGGCATTCCTTAAATTTAAACTGTTGCCAAAATATGAGGCTAAGGAGGGACTGACCTTCATTTAGACCCCTTTCTGTGAAGCAGTTTAAATACACAGTGGAGTTCTTTCTTCCCATCAGCGTCACAAGTCAGAAGAAGCAGGGCTTCTTTAATAAACTTTGTAGTTCTCACTCTCCCAGCAAGAGCTATTCCTCTGAGTTGCTTAGTACTTGAGGTCAAGGAAGACCTTATAGCTGACATCAAGTGTTCTCTGCTTTTAATTTCTGAATATGAAGCGTAAGGTAAGGGAGGGATCCTGTCTGGTGACATCAAATACGGAGACATCTGTGGTGTCCATTGTTACAAGAGAAGTAAGGAGATTCCTGAACTTAAGCAGACCAACAGGATGCCAGAGTGGACTATTCCAAGGTGAGAGTATAAACTGAAGCTTGTTGCAGGTGAGTCAGACAAAACATTGTCCTGCCCCAACACAGCCACTGACGACATAGCAAAATAATTCACTTACACCCAGGTCAATGCATCAATAAACAGGATCTCTTCTTGTTTTGATAACTTGTCTCTGTGACCCATTGAGGCTTGAAGCAAAACTCTGTTCCCATCTTACATTTCCCTTCCAGCGCTACCCTCTACTCCTGCTTTCAGGTACACCGGGCTTTGTATGCAGGGTGTGCAGCTGTTCCTCCTCCTAGCAGAACCTGGAGCACTTTGATGAACTCAGCTCCAAGTAGGAGCTGCTCAAGGGAGGGGAGCACTATCACATATGCACAGAGGTGAGGGAAGACAGTGACTGGTCCAGGCCCAGTTATGTCACACAGGGCTTGTTCCAACACTTTCTTCTTGAGCCTAACAGCATGCTTAGCTTCTTGCAAATGGAAGGCCTTTACGAAGAACTTCACTCAAATTTGCAGGATTTTCTGGTTCAATTTTACACCACATAATGCTAGCTTAATTGGACACATGACTAAACTGGTAACTCATGGCTTTAACATGGGTATTATATTTGGTCTGCTACAACAGGCTAATGACTGGGTGTTGGAAAAGAAGCTGTAGTCTTGCATCTTTGCTTTCTTTGCTCTGCATCTTGTTACTTGTGCAATGATAACTCTATAAGGAAACACTAAAGTGCAAATCTGGGTTTTATATATTTGAATGTTCCACAGGTTATAAAAAATAACTTTAGTGTTGTCATGGCTTAGGAATGATACTCTACAATTTAGAAACCATGCTGCCACTCCCCCTCTCCTGCTCCAATTGGAGGCACAAAAGGCCAAGTTTGAGATAAGAACAACTTACTGGAAATAGCAATGAAATAATAAAATAAACAGTAAGAGCAATGAAATTACAACAAAAGGCGGAAGGAGAAGGAGAAGGAGAAGGAGAAGGAGAAGGAGAAGGAGAAGGAGAAGGAGAAGGAGAAGAAGAAATTATTTACAGTGAAAAGGCCCTGACAACAGTACTAGAAATATCAGACTGTTCCATCTACCATGTTTTCTTGATCAGAAGGAATCCCTCCTTCTCAGAAGCAATCATTCCCCTGCCCCTGGCAATGACAAAAGGTGGTATCAAACAACCTCATGGTCCTCCCACCCCCTCCTGGCGACTGCAAAAATTTACCCCATCCTGGCTGGAACCAGAACAAGCATTTTAGATTTAAGATGACTTGACTGCAGGCAAATTGAAAGACCCAGGCATTCTGTTTCTAAAATATGTTATGTATGATACTCAGATAGCCCTGATTCCTCAAGCATCATTTAAATATTCCTCAGACCTATTATGAGATAAGAACTGCATTCAGCTGGGATGTCATTGCTGAAAGTCTTATTAGTGTGCTTGGGCCCAGTAGTGACCTCTGTACTCCAAAGGGTCACTGCCTGGATCTCTCTTACAGAGTTGGGGCTCACTACTCTCCACATTAAACTATTGGCTAAGGTAAATGGATTTTTAAAGAGCTATTTCTCTGTGAGGCTCAGGTGTTTGTTTTCACTTAGGATTCATATTCATGAACTTCACTCTGGAACAAGGTGCTTTAAGCTTTTCATTTAAATTAGAGATAAAGGCTCTTTTCCTATAAAATAGGGCCATCACAGAATGAAAAGGCAGACTGTTACGTTTTCATTTTCAAGGACCTACAGCACTTGCATGATACAGGGGAGGACCTAGCTAGATTACTTCTTATTTACAGGTCTTCAAATATACCAATTCCTTCCTTGGCCACCAAAAGAAAAGCTATACTTAGAGATTTGAACCTGCATCTCTGATTTTTCAGTTCAGTTCTGTGGTCACTGGACTATCAGAACAGAAGAAATAAAGGTATTCAGTTGAACCACAGACCAATTCATCTACTAATTTACTTTGAAGTATATGTAAATATTCCTCCTGTATATTTGTCTAGTCTTGTTTGAATGCATGTAGCCTTATAGCTGACATCATCAGCTTCTTTTAGACCTCACCATCTTTCAAAAACTTTTTCTGTTATACTACTTATTGCATTAAAAAAATAAAAAAATCACCCAGTTTCCGTTTATTTTGAACCCAGCATCCTGCTAAATTATTCTGTTCCTCTCCTGTACCTTGTTCTGAGTGTGACAGCAAATAATTGATTTCTGGTCGTCCTTTCCTTACACTCACAGTTATATAGACCTCCATAATTTCATACCTCCTTTGTCTTGGCCATTCTTTACAAGGCAGCCATTCCATGCCTTACCAATTTCCCCTCTAATATCCTTTTCTAAAATGTGTGTTTTAGGAGTGCTTTCATTTTCAGTAATGCAGATGATTAAATGATATTGTATCTTCTCTTCCTGCTCTGATAGATTTATTTCAAAACCAAATTAACAGTATGTTTCCCTGCCTACAGAAAACATAATTTAGGCACAGCTGAATCGGAGGCAGTACTGGAAGTTTATGAGGAAGAAGAAGCGTGTTATATCTGTGTAACTGATGAAAATGACAACTCACCTGTTCTGTTACTCGAATTAAAATGGAGTTTTCCAGGAGTGGAGTACTCACTGGTTCATTAATTTTATGAATATCTAACAGGATATTACCCTAAAATATTTATTGGCAAAAGTGTTATGAATAAAACACACACTCTTGTCCTCTAAAGCTGAGCTCAGCAGTGTTCCATGAAAGCATATGGGCAATTGACCTAGAAATTTTTAGGACTGATGGATTTGGAGACTAGCAACTTCCACTAAATTACTGTATTGCTTTTTATCTCTGTACATCACTGTAGGTGAAATGTCTTTTTCCGTTTAAAATCCATGTTGCTATTGGTCCCAATGAAACTAGTTTACCTAGCCAGGCTATCCTGAAACAAGGCTCGCTTTTTATCTGAATGGTTCACAGATAAACCCTAAAATCATGGTTTTCACTGAGGAATTCTAGTTTACTGTCCCATTTTTTTCTGACTACTTGTGCCCTGAAATTCTGGTTTAAGAACTGCTCTATCTGCATCACTTCTACTTTAATGCAACGGGATCTCTTTTACAAAACTTATCACACAATGATGTCAGCAGGAAGGGACCATAAAGATCATTCAGTTACAACCCTCCTGCCATGGGCAGGGACACCTTCCCCTAGACCAGGTTTCTCAGAGCCCTATCCAGCCTGGCCTTGAACACATTTGCTTTAGCAAAAAAAAAGAGAAAAAGAAAAAATAAACTCATCACATTTTATCACTTTACTTTTTAATTAAGACTTACAAAACTATTTCATTTCCTTTTTCAAGAAAAAAAAAGAGTAAGACTGGTTACAGAAACACATTTCCAGATCAACTTATGAGAACAAAAAAGGGCACCTTTCTGAAGTGACACGGATTCTTTCATCATTGGAGGAGTTGAACCTGTCATCCTTTTCTCTGAAATACTCTTCTATGCACTGCTCTTCAAAGTCATGGACCTTTTTCAATTCATCCTCAGTTATGAAAAGTTCTGTTGAAAAAATTTGAAAAATATGAATTTCGTAAATATTAACATGTGAAACTAACTACATTCTTGTTTGTGAAACTGAATTGGTGGCTTTAGTTATACATGATTCTGGAGACAGAAGCACTTAAGCAGGCAAATGATGAGCAAACGTGGATGTATTTTGATTACATGAGATCTAAACACAGCTGGTGGTCAGGTCCTGAACAGATGGTGAAAGCCAAAGTCTACCTGTAACCTAACAGATACATAATGAGATTAGAGGGCTACTAAGAAAGAGTCTGAGAGCACTGGGGTCTGTCTGATGTGGCAAGAACAGACATCTGCAGGCAGCAGTGTGATGGCAGTGGGAGGAGAGCTGTCTGGTTGCATCTCCAGTGCCACGCGTGCCACTCCTGCTCCCTCCTCGCAGAGAAGTGGCATGGGCTAATGCTGGGAAGGGATACACATCCCTTAGCTCCCTGCCTCTGGTGTGTACATTGGGCATGGTGGAGATATTCTGCCTTGAAGAATTAAATAGAGAAGAGGAAAGCATTATGAAAATAATCTGACAGGTTTTCCCTCATGATTATGGACTTCATTTAAAGCACGTTGAGGAACTACTCCTCAAGTCTAGCCAGAGTCAAAGAGAGACTGTGCCTTTTAGCATCTCTAAGCTTATCTAGGCAAAAAGTGTGCTCAGGGGAAGTATGTGCTCTTTGCTCTGTATTTTCAAAAATAAAGCTGGAAGTGTGATGGAGTGAGAAGAATTCCAGCAATAACAGACCTTTAGTAACAGCAAAACAAACCTCTTTGCTTTGAAGGAACAAACAGGGCAACAACCCCCAAAAAGTTCCAGAAAAGCACAGCCTCCTTAACATTGCAAGGAGAACGAAGGGTTGGGCAAATCAGGTAAAACTAACTTATTCAGGTAAGGTTTTTGCAGGTAAAAGCTGTTACTTTGCTGGGAAGGCTACCAAGGTGCTGGACTTAGACTTCATGAGTGTCAAACACCAGACATTATGAAAGGCATTATAAAGTCCCCTTTGTGCATTATCTGAGTCTTACTCAATCCATAGTCTCTCTCGTCCGGGTCACTTTCATGCTTCCTCCATCTGCAGCAGAGGTGTTGAAATATCATCGTCATGTGGCTGAAAATGATCAGAGGCGGTGGGAGAACAGGTCTTTCATGGAAGGTCATGATGAGCTGGTACCTTTGAAACTTCCAAACTTGGTTCGATATAGATTTGACTTCAAAAAATGTGTTACTAGAAGGCAAGAGGAGGAAAGACTGAAAATGGTTTTGGGTGCTTTGCCAATGATGATATGACAGTAACATTGCAAGATATGTTTCAATAACACCCACAAATATTTCCTTGTAACAAAAACAGGAAGCAGAACAAGAGTGAAGTTTGTGCCTGGGCAAAGCACAGAAGTGATAATTAACCTTTTTGAAGTACCTTACAATTGTAAATGTCTGCGCTGTACAATCCCTGAGTCTTACAAAAACCCGTTGAGATGGGGAAGTATTTTTACTCGTTTTCCCTACTGTGAATGAATGATGCCATAACTGAACCTTATTTGGCTTCTTCGCCCTGGTTCCCATTAAGTGTCTGTCCTTGGAAATGAGCACAATGTGAAAAACTTGGCATTTCCCTTGTTTCCTGGAGACAAGCCTCTTTTCCTCTCCCCCTTACATCATTGGAAAATATCTCTCAGCCAAAACCCAGCAGTCTTTGTAGGCTGTGAACAATGTGCATCCTCCCCAAGTCTACACTTCACAGTGTGTCACTCACTTGAAAACCGCAATGAGAAGATTCACCAAAAGGATGTTTGCTACCAAGAGGTAGCAGGCCATGATGGCAGGAACGATCCATGCTCCTGTCTTGCAGGGAGGTAGCTGGATTATTTTGCCATCTTCTCTGGTTTCATTTTGACCACAAGGTGCTGGGGAAAAAAATTAAAAACAAAAAATTGCAAAATGGCAATGAATCTTATTTTTTCAGTAGTTTTTGCAGAAATATTTAAATATTTATAATGGCCTGCCTGACAAGGCAACATCTTGCAAATAACATTGGCACTGACATTCTCCCCTCAGAAGTTTATGCTTGGTATCAATGATCGTACAGGCTGCAGTTCTTGTTATTGTGTGTTATGTGCCATGGGTATCAAGATATTTCTCTCAGGTCACATGCCTGGTGTGAGTAAGCTGCCTGTTTGCATATATAATATGGTAGTCTGGTGGTAATTAGTGGCTGTGAAAATGAAATTATTGAATTGTTTAATCCTAAAAAAAAGCTTGCGTATTATTTCTCTAATAGTGAAAACCTTGTCTTGTCTTTTTTTATTGATTTAGAGGGATATGATAAATAAGGAAAAGGAAGTCCATGAAAGTAAATTAAAGAGTAGACATTTATTGCTGTACAATGCACAGTCTCAAGCCCCTCTAAGACATACTCATAATGACTTTCTCCTATTAAGGGCTCTTGACTGCATGCCTAGTAACAGTGGGGGAGATTATCAAGCCTTTACTCTGCTAGGTACAGGGACACATATGCAGCAGAGATGCCACCTGTTTCTTCCACAAATACATTGGAATCAAAATGTTCTCAGTATTAATGTTGTAGAATTGAAGCAAGGAGAGAAAACATGGTTAAATAGTTTTCCCTGCTTGTGTTTTTAATATGCCTTTATGTGCAGTGATGGGTAATTTGCCTTTGCAATCATGGGTTCAGTTTATGTCTTTCTAGCTTCAGTCCTTGTGGTTCTATGTATCTCCATAATCAGCTCTTCAGGAAAATAATGGAAGCAGCAGATTACATATACAAACCATCTTAGTAAATTTTGCACAGCACTAGAGCTAGCTTACCCTCATCTCCATCAAAAAGAAGTTTAAGTGAGGAATTCCTCACTTTTTCCTCACTTAAGTGCTCAGCACTGGCTCTGACTTCATGGAAAATGAAGTTTGCTGATGCCCTATGTAAAATCTCATTGTATAGCAACAAATCCGTATTTCCAGTACCAACCATTGTATCTTCTCAGAAAAGTTCTTCTTAAATTTTTTCACTGGAACTTGACATTCACTTGTGGATGTCTGTACTGGTAATCATATTACATTATGTGTGATTTTGGTACTTTGTTTTGGGCACTACACATAGATCCTAGCCTATTACACACAGAAATATCGTGGCCATTTGGTATACAAGATTACACGATGTCTCCAAAAGTATTCAACTCACCGAAAAAGAAATTGCAAAGTCAAATACAAACAACACTGCTTTTTACCAGCAGCTCCATTATGCTTGGACACAAAGTGTTACAAGTCCTTCCTACTTATAAAAACACATTTTATTACTGGAGCAGGCTGAGACTACGCAATTCTTCATTTCTCAGTATGCATCACTTTGCAGATCATTTTAAGGCAGTGCCGCTCTATACTGCTCCAAGCAGCAGTTCCATTTAGACCACCATCAGGGAGGTGCTGTGACTGTGGGGCTCTCTGCTCTTAGCCTTCACCCTGCAGAAACAGCACCATTCAGTACCTCTTGCTATCAGCACTCAGTGGGAAACACATCTCTGTTTGTGTGGAAACATTAACTTGCTTATATATTGAGTCAGATGTACAAAGTCCAACACAACAAAGTACCAAAACCCATCATGATTTCACCAGTGATGAAACAATCACAGTATCAGCTGATGAAACCTTTGTCTTTCTTTGTGCTGAAAATAGAACAAACAATATCTCTTCAAGCAATGACAAAAACTTTGAAAAGCATTTTTTAAACCTGACATAAATGAGACCAAAAATTCAGCTCCAACCCTGCTTCCAACTATTATCCCCTCTCTTTTTTTTTTTTTTTTTTTTTTTTTTTCCCATAAAAACCCCATAGAATTTGATCTGGAAAAAAAATCAGTTAAGAAGACAAAAAAAAATTCTCCAGCTCTACTTGCTTACAACTGGATAATCTCTGTTGGTTTATGCCACTCAGTGATGGCCAAATTAGATTTCCTATGCTGGTATGTTCCCACAGTCTATTCTATATACCTGTTATGGTTCCTCTTGTCCTGAAGTTTTGCAGAAGTTTTTCTCTTTTGCATGTTCTGTTGTGGGCACAGTTTTTAAATAATACGGGAATACTAATTTCTTGCCTTACTTTGGAGAGTTAAGCCACCACTTAATTGTTACATCTTCAGCTGCATAAGGAAATGTATGATGTGTGTCCAAAAATGCGGAAGTCTGTGTTCCATGGCACATCACTGAACATCTTCTTTCATCTTTAAACTATGACAATTATTTTCAAAGATTTTTCCCCCACTATTAAATAAAGGTGTGTGCTCTGCCTCACCCCTGAGGAATCTGCACTACCCTTCATGTGTAACATCATTAGATCACTTTAATTATTTTTGGAGAAATGAAATAATTTTTGTAATATGTGCAGTTATATATTGTAATACATTTCAAAGCACAATATTAACATGTATGCAAACTTGACTTATCTGTTTTACATTATAGCCTTGCTCTAACAAAAACCACAGAACACTTAACTCTAGCAAAATGCTTTACTGAAGGAAATTCTGTTAGCATAACAATATGCTGATAACCTGACGCTAATCTCAGGTAACTGAAAAAATCAGCAACTCTGATACCTACAGGCCATTGGATACAGTTCAGACATTAAGTCCAGAGCTTAGGCTATAAAAAACCAGCAAATTGTTGGAGTTTTAATTTCAGTTATATGAATTAACTCCACTCAGCTTTCAAATATTGCATCCTGACTCCTGTAGATGTACACACTTTTTGCATCCCTTGTTTCCTTTTTCACGATCTCTTTCCATGCTTATTTTTCATTCCTGAGTCCCACTTACAGTTTGCTGCTGGGCTTTTCCTGCTACATACCTAACCCTTCCTTTTTCCTGTCCAGGAAATAGTTGCAAAAAACCCTAACAGTAATTCAAGCCTCTCTGGGTTTCAGGCCTAACATGGAGGCAGAGCTCAGGAAGAATTAGTTTCCCTGCTCTAATTACTGTCATGACATGCTCACTTCTACTGTGTGTTGTGGGGAGGGTTTGGCAAAGGATGCTTGTGAGTTTCTGTATCATGACTGTTCCCTGAGCTGCACCCTTCTCAAAGCAGGTGGGGGAAGTAATGAGGAGACAAAAGTGCATAATTGAACAGATCTGCCACAGAATAGCTTTTTGCCTTTGATGAAAACCTCTCCTACAAAAATGGATACCACTTTTACTATACAAGCTTACTTGTTTGAAATCACAAGAAACTGAGGAATGCTTTCCTATGTTCACAGTTCTAAATAAAGTAGAAGCAAATAAGTGCAACCAAATAAAAAACAACTTTTTAATTTTTTTTTTTTTTTTTTTTAATTCAAGTCTGGATATTTTTAATGCACTTTCATTATCCTATTTATGAGTATACCGGCACCTTCCAATTTTGACCCAAAATGAACCCAAAGGATGTGAAAGTGTTTTATAATTTCTGAATCAAATGTCTAAGCAACCTTACCAGGCTGGTGAATACTGAAAACCTCACCCCAAAAACACTAAGCGGCCTTCCTAAACTTGTTCTCTTCTTCACAGGTGGAGAAAATACAAGAATCTGTGAACCCAGAATTTCACAGAATTCAACAGTAGAAACATCCAGGGAGTTGAACTGTGTCTCATTACTTCAAGAAAGTTTCCTTAACTACAGCATCTTGACCTTCCATGTTACTTCTTGCCCCAGGCCACATTAAACATGACTTTGAAGGGTCTCACCTATCTGCTAGCATTTTAATAATAATTTATAGTAAATCCCTGCATTTTCCTTGTTTACTCTAATGCTTTCTTCCTCCTCCTTCCCTCATTAAAAATAGCCAACCAAACAGAATCCAAATTACAACACCAGGAATGCTAGATATGCGAATACTGATGCAATCCAGCCCACAGAGACTCTCAAAATTGTTTGCAGTCTGCGCAAAAAACTTATGTGCTACCTTCGTCTAATAATGTTAAAAGTATTGCCACAGGTATGATTTATTCTGTTTTGCACAGTGCTGCTCTGTTTGTTCTGATTCCAGAACAGTCCATGCAAATGACAGGCCTCGTAGGAAACTCCTATCAAGTAATGAAAAGCATGCATCCTGTAAGGTCATAAAGAGTTTAGTATATAACTTTCATTTGTACTAAGAAATTTTCAAGAATTATAAAACTCCAATAAATCTAACAGATTAAGACATTTAAAGAATTTTTAAAAAGTTTTTTGTAGTAATTATAGTTTCCTCTGCAGTTCATTGAATAGTTAGAACCTGTGTATAACGGTCCCTCATCTTCTGAAACGATTGCATTCTGGTTTCTTGATATTCCTCCAAAGAGAAGGGGGTCCCATCTTTTTCTCTTAAAATAGGTAGGTTTTTCCAAAACAGAAATAGACACAAGAAACAAACACAACTCAGACTGATCTTCAGATTCCAGGTGGCATGTGAAGTGCTGTCAGCTGGTAAGAAAATCCAGATGGAAATCCGACCTGTGAGACACTAGGAAAATCTGAAAAACTTCCCCAAAGCCATGTTGACTAACAGCAGGTTCAGTTGCTTAAGCCTTCTGAATACAGGAAAATGTGAGCTCTGATATTCATTTTCTAGAGATGACTGCCGTTTCCCAAGCTGGCATTTATTTCCTCTATCTACATGTTTTTTACCAACAAACTCACCTTTCCTCCTCAGTATTTCTTATACCCTTTTGTATCCGTAGTATTCTGGAAGGGCAGATTGTTTTGTAAGGTGAAAACAAAGTTCTTCACAGGTGAGAGTTGTGTTATGAATTTTCCTGGCTAAAACTGCCAGCACAAGTGCCAACGTGTAGTGAACCGAGGGAGAGATTTTACAGTGTTTGTGGGAAATCCACTTCTGGACAGGAATTCACGAAAGCAGTTACATGGCTGACTGCTGCCCCACAGATTCCACTAGGCAGCACAAGACTCAGATGGATTAGGAAAGACAGCTTTAAAGTGAGACAGTTGCATATGCCACCACCAGCTCCCTGATTCAGATTCTCCTTCCTCCCCCAGCTACCAGTGGATAATAATATATCTTTACTTAACTACGTAATTGCTATCAGTCTAATTTTTTTTTTTCAATTTATCAAGATCTTATTATTATTCCTTTCTTAAAATATATTAATTTTTAATTTCCCGACATTTAAATAATTCATAAATTTGAGTAGCTTACTGCTTGTTTTCAATTCTCTGGTTTAAGCCTTTATCTGAATCCCAAGAGTTGCTGACTGGGGTTTTCTAGGCCCAAGTCAAAACTCAATAGCTCAAGGTAGTTTCAGTCATTACTGATGTTTCACTTGGACTGATATTTTGGCTGGTTGGACTTTTCCATGAAGCAGCCTGACTATTTCTTGATCTTTACTTCCAAAGACTGTTTCATGTAATTGCTAAAACTTCCTGAGTAGACAACATGGTATGTGTAACCTTCTGTCCATGCCAGAACGGCTAAAAAGAATTAGCTGAACAGCTGGATATACTTGTGGGAACAATATGTTCTAATTAATAGTAAATGCACCTCCTTTGTTTATGGATCATATTCTACTAATTTCCTGCTCAAAGACCTAGAGGAAGACCATTATGATTGCACTGTGATAGTAAAGTCTATTTTTTCTAGTTATCCATTCCCCAAGCTCATATGGAGCTGGGCTGTGGACTTAATGGGTAGCTGTGACTGAAAGAGCACCAGGAACTCAGGATGTCTCCATTGCTAGCAGTGGTCACTCATCCATGTGTTACTGTCTGTGGTATGTTCAGCATGTTTTAGGGATATTCAGTGGTTCTCACTTCTCAAACTCTTGTCCTCATGCAAGAATTACTGAAGCCGGCCATTCTAGTTCTACTTCTTTTTGTATGAAGCACCTACTTAATATAACAAGGTTTTTATACATTTTTGTGGTCATATTATGATGAACTGTCAGTCTGAGAGGAACTGCTTAGAGAGTGGTTTTGCTGGTTTTGTTGACTTTACCTGAAAATTTGAACACAGAGCTAAAAGATTTTCTCTCCTTCCCCCCACTTTACAATTAATTCTTAGTCAGAAATTTGTAGGAATGGAGTAGTTATGGACGTGACTGATAATAAACACCACCACTGAATAACGTATTCATAATCCCAGAAGTGAGGATATAATCTGTCCTCACTTTTGAGTTGAAGATGAGATCACATACCAACAGGACACTATCACATACTCCAGATAACATGTTTTTCCTGAAAAAGTGATATGAATACAGAAATTAAGGGTAAAAATGCAAATATACACTGTTTTTAAGCAAGGCAATTAACAGTGTGTTGAAATAAAAATCAGAATAGACCCACTGGATGAAAAGGCTGCCAGCTGATGAGATGGATCCAGATATTGTGTCTAGTCAGCCTTAATGGCATGCTTCACCAATAAAATGAAAATAATTAATTAAATAGTTAAAATTAATTTTTCTTTAAAATGAGAATTAGAAAAGTTACAGTAGCCTACTTTTTTGTACATTTTTCAGATACCAGGATGATTTCCAGGAGTGTGGCTCAAATCAACATACCTTTCCATGTTCAACACATTTGCTGAAATTCAAGCCTGCCAATAATGTAGCAGTATTAAGCACAAAAATATAAACAAAGTCACAAAGCAACTTTTTTTTTTTTGGTTGTTAATATAATACTGACTAAAAAAGAATGTGCTCCAAGCCATAAAGTTAAATTGCAATTATGTAGCATAACAATTTTAGAACATGCTTATCTTATTTGAGAAAGTACAAATGCTGTAGCACTTTAACATGAGTCCAGTGGCTGATTTAGCTTAGAACAACATGGAAAATATAAATAACAGCAATTGTTTAAATAGTGAAAAAAAGTGAGCGAGTATACTAATAAAACTTTCTGGGTGTCCATCAGCTCATTGCAATTGTGTAACATCACCACCAACCATTGCTTGTGCTCCCAGTCTATTCCACAGATAACAGTTTTGAGACAACTGAGTTTCAGACAGACATGACATACAGTACATATTTTGTGCTGAAAGAGTGGCAGATTCTAATTCCCTGCATCACCTGCCTCTCAGGAAGGAGGAAGTAGGTGCTGCTTTTCATTTTGACATCATCACTTTTGCTGCAACTCCAAATCTCCTTGACACAGGCAGAAAAACAATATGTCTATATTTAAAGCTGGAGTTTAAGTCACAAGGAATTTTGCTTTCCCTAAGCTTCAGAAATAATTATTCTGCATCTTTTTGCATTTAAACACTGTGTGTCTAAATTACACAAGTCCTCATGCAAGGGTGTGCAGCCTGCCACCCTGTTTTCATACTTAAACACCCCTCAGTTTCTTAGGTTTACAGGCCCTAACCTGTAATCAGACTTTCATTTAAAGAAAACAAAACACTTTATTCAGCCAGTTGCCACGTTTGTTGCACCAAGGTCGTTACTTAGTACCAAATCAATAAATGGCCACTTGTAGAGGGACAGACATAATTCTGCTTGTAGAAGAAAGTTATAGTTTAACGGTACAAACCCTTAGCCCTCGAAAATATGCTTTCAGAGCAAGATGAAGTTTTATATCCCCAACCATTACACCTTTGGAATTGATGTATTTTTAAAAACAGAAGAGAAGGGAAAGGATAAAAATGAGGGAATTCCATAAAAAGTGAAACACAGTAAGAAATTTTGTGATTATAGGTATTTGTTTACTTCCTTGCATGTCATGCTGCCACTGAAAACCAAGGAGGGAAGCAAAGATAAAAAGGAGGTTTCATCTGTATCCACAATAATGATTCCATGCTAGCCAGGAAGAAGAAATTAACATGAAACTGCTGAAATATCTGCCATGGGATATGTATACATCTATTAATCTGAAATTATATTCAAGTGGGGGCATTATTTGTGATATAGATACATTTACCACTTTTAATCAGCTCAGGAAAATTAAACTTTTTTTTTTTTTTTTTTAAAATATATATATATTCCAACTTTGTCAATACTGAACAAACAGCACATAGATTTTGAAAGTACTGCCCTTCCCTAAGACGGTACACAGAATAAAATTAAATATCCTAAAGAGAGCTTTAATGGAAGCCATCTGCCATTGGAAAAGGTACTGACTTCCAAATGCTTCCAAGACTTACACATAATTAAGTAGGAATGATGAACATCAGTTACATGACAGTAGTTGCAAAAGATGACATTGTTTTTGATTCTTAGTTTGCTTATCTACTGCATTGTTTCCATGATCAGCTCTCTCTTTTGGTGGTAATGCAACAAAATTAATCAAACCATGGCACCACAAGATTTAATCTAAACAGAAAACCAGCATTTTCCTGATCACGTACCCCATGAATCCTGAGGAGATAATATATTTCATACTGGTTCTTTTCCTGTTTGCAATGGTGTGAGCATGGTCTTGCCTTCTAAAAATAAATGCGGCAATATTCTAAAAATGGATCTAATTATTAGACCCAAACAATTGCATCACAGGCTTTAGCTTAAATGTGGCACTGAGAAGGTAAGAGAGAAAAGAAAACTCATTGGATTAGATCCCCATGTAGTACAGGAGCTGAAATCTCAATTATTAAACATGATGTTCAATATAAAGTTAGAAAATAAACCAAGGGATGAGAAAAAAAAGTAACTTTTTGTGTCCCAGGTATACCCCCAAATGCTGGATACCTGGAAGGGGATTCTTTCCACCAATCTGGTAAAAAGGACACATTTATAACCTTTCCTATATGCATGATAATTTAGCATTACAGATTTCCAGTTAAATGATTGCAAAGTGATGCCAGAAGCATGTTCTTAAACTGACATTATTAGCTGAAAAAATACTTCTGCAGCCATTTTCTGTGTTGAAGAAGTTCCTCTACCCAGAGCCATTTATTGAGCAAACACACATGATCTAATAGGACATCATCTGATCACAGCTGGGTACCTGACTTTGGAGTATGAGAATCATAAACTTGCTTACGGTCTATCTGGTCTGCAAACACTTCCCCATAGATCATCCAGTAAGGCATGTAAAAAATGTTTTTCGCCAGCTTCCATGAAGGCTCCTCATTGGGGAAGAGAATTGCCTGTCTTGCCACACCAAAACTCATCAGAACCACCAACATGATGATGACAAAATACATCATGTCTATCATCTGAACATGAAAAAGGAGAGAAAGAGAGAGAGAGAGAAAGGGCAAGAATTAGAGGAAATTATTTATCCACATTGTTATTATTATGTGCTGCAAAATTTTCAAAAACAAATTTTGAAAAGCTGTTCTCATTTACACTTTTTTTTTTTTTTTTTTTTTTTTTGGACGTGGAGTGGTATTATTGTGTTCTTTGTTTTACCCAATGTCAGTTTTAAGGACAATTCAAATGTTATGAATAGACTTGAAAATACAATGTACCATCTGTCACATCAGTCACATCAAGAAGAATACATAGGTTCACTGGAATCAGCAGCCTGGTCTGGACAAGGGTCGTGAGATGATGTGTTGTTTATAGGTACCAAGTGGCAACTGTACATTAGCAAAAGGACTGACAAGGATAATTTTATTCACTGGTAGACATTACCTTAGAGTAAAGGGAGCTGCAACTAACATAAGGAGGAACGGGTGGCAGAACAGCCTGTTACTGCAACATATGGGACACCATGGTGGTAACCAGTGAGAAATGAAAGCTGTGATTACTGGCTGGGCTAAAAATCCACTTGGTTGAGGAGTCTGACAAATGCCGTATTAAATAAAACCCAATCCGATAACAGACAGTGAACTCTGTTCTTCTTCACTGTTGAGGGTCTCATTAGCATATGCCCAAGATTAACTAGTGCTTGCAAACAGTACCTTCCCATTCAAAATGTTTCTGAAAAATGTGGGACAGCAATCCTACAAGATGCTGAATAGATCTGAAGATTAGAAGCAGCACTGTTCTAGAAAAGGCCCTGAAGGGAGCAGAACAATGGGCATCAGGCAGGTACAGCAGAGATAACCCAAAATGAATGTGAAAAAAAACTGGGAGTAATGTAAAGGCTCTGGTAAGATCCCTTTAAATCTTACAGACTTGCCAGGTCTTTAGAATTGTTACAACTCCACTGTTTTTCACAGTTCTGGACATAACTTTGGTCTCTAGTCAAAAATCAAGTTAAGAATCCTCTAAACCTTATGACTTTTATTCCCTCCAGTCTCTGCATTTTCTGGCTCAGCTGAATTCAGCCTTCCTTGCAAGAGAGGTGTGAAACCAACCTGCACCTCAGCTGGTGGCCTTATGGCTCCACGGAACACTTGCTGCAGCCCAAGGGCAAGGCTGCTCCTGACAGGAGCTGCTGGAAGAGGGACCTACTTGCAGCAGATGGATCTGGCACTGCTGCAGGGCTTCTTTGATTTTAAAGCAATCTGAGGTCAAAGTAACACTGGGAAAGTATGCACCAGAGAAAACAGTGTTACAGGGTAGCAAAGAGAAAAAAGGTACGCTCATGTTTAACGAGACAGGCTGTAGGAGAAAAGCAGGGGTCAGATGAGAGAGGATCAGGAAGACGGAAAGAAGGAACTGAGGACAAGTGAAAAAAAACCAACCAACAAACAAACTCCACAAAAAAAACAGGGAAAAACAAAAGTCTTGAGGTTCATAAAAAAAGCAGGAAAGAAAGAAAAAAACCCCACCACCACCACAACCACCACCACCACCAAAAGTTGGGGACATGAGAGAGGAGAAGAAACGCTTTAAATAATTAGAACCCAGTGAAGTCAATCATCATCATTCCTATTTAATTCAGGGCATTAATCTCTCAAAAAATATTCCCTCAAGAAGAGGAATTCCTGATCATTCTACTTCAGAAAGCATCCTGAAATGGGAAAGCTGAATAATAATATTTACTTCTCACTGTTTTTAGGGAACAAACCTAGAGGTGAAACCTCATTCCTCCTTTTTCATCCGACCAAAGTTTGTTCCAGATGGCAATATATAACTTGATATGATGTAATGTAATAACTATTTTAAAATTTTGTGCGAAGTAATAAACAAAAATAGTATTTTGAGGCAATTTAAGGCAATGTTTTAAATGTTTGAAGTGTTTTTGATCAGGAATCATGCGGGTGTGACCTCATGTTGCAAGAAAAAAAATTTTAGTGCTGTTCTCTATTCAAGATGCACATTAGTTTTCTCCTCCTTCAGTTGGGTATCTTCTAAACTCCCAGTAACTTGTCTGAAATACAATAAAATACTTGGACAAGTTTCCACTGACTTTAATGAGCATTGTGTCAAGTCCTGCGGCCTGTGGTGTCAAATTACAATTGCTGCTTTTAGCAAGGCAACGGCTATTTCAATCATTCTGAAGAACTCATCAGTCACCTTAAAAAATTATAAAACATATTTTTTGGGAGTAAAATTTCATGATGAAGTTGGCTGTATTTTGACTTCTGTATTTCCAGAAAGGCTAAGAAAATGCAGATATTTCCACACATTTAAGGAACTGATATACCTCTGACTCTCTTGATATTCCACAGTCATTTAATTTCGTTCCTGAAATTTCCTAAAGGAAATTAAATCTATCACTATGCAAAATTCAGAAAAGCACAAGCACATTGTGTTACTGAATCAGTAGATAATAATAAGCTTGGCCATTCAGTTTCCTCCCTTGTATCTTCATCTTCTCTTAACCTATTTCATTTAAACCATTCAAGCCCATTCCTGCTCCTTGCTTAATTTCACTTGCATATTTGTTCAGAGTGGCCAGAGATAAAACTTACAGCTATTTTGTTGACTGCAGTGTAGAGGCAGGTGATGAGAAAGCTCCTCAACACTTGAAAGACAGAAGAAGCCATCCTTTTCCTCCTGAGTCTAAGACTTAAAATAGGAGCCCAAGAAAAAGGTCCCAGGCATCAAATATGGTCTGTTAAGGACCTCAGTAGCTGTGATGTCCTTACTCTGTAGAAATATGTATAACCAACTTGATGTCCTTCATAGTGCTGAACTGAACTTTCAACATCATTTGGAAGACAGAATGCAAGGAGGCAGAGACATGTGATTTAAACAAAAATACACAAGAGAGCTCTTGGAGCAGCCTAGAGTCAGCAGATGCAACTCCCAGGGAGTACAAGAGTTGGTTATGAGTTGAACAAGAGAGTAAGCTGGTCAGAAAATAGACGTGAGAGGCTGATCTCTGTAACTCAAACCTGTTGCGCATTGCATGTGTGGGCAAAGGGGATGAGTCAGAGTGGTTGAAAGTGCAAGGAAAGTTGGACAGATTATGAAAACCAAGCAACAGAAGGCACAAAATAGAATTTGCCTTCTTTAACAGCTGCCCAGAGCTTCAGAACAATTTGGCAGCTAAATTCAACACCCTTTAATGTAGATACTGAGCCCACAGAGGCTAGTGATTTTCCTGCATTTGTTTTCCACAGAAAGTAGAATGAGGTTTGATTTGTTGTATACAAGTGAAAGTGACAAATGAAAATGTTATTAATTTTAATAATTTCCTTTCTGTGTGACCTAGAAGAAAAAGAAACCACTCTTTTTACTACTGGTGGAGTTTGGCTCTGATAGGCCACCTGGAACACTGACTACTAGGAGTTATATACGGCCCCTCTATTATTGAACTGTTGCTCACACTGCCCGTATTAGCACCACAGTTCTGAAAATTTTAGTGCACGTAACGGTGAAAAAATAAATCAGAGTAAAAGGGTAGCTGTTTTTCACAAGTTTTATACACTGGTTATTGTGTAAGCCCCAGTGACCACCAGATCCACTGGCAGAAAGAGAGTCCAAAGGTAGCAGGAAAAAAGCCTGCTAAGACCGTGTATTCCCTTTGATCTGTATTTCTTTCTCTGGTCCTGCTGTCTTTTTACAATAACTTCCAACAAGAACTGTTGAGTATTTTCACTCTGGAGCTCTGCAAAATCTCATGTCAACCTCCTATAGGTTTTCTTGAAGGAAGGGCATTTCAAAATCGCCTTTCCAGGACAAAACAACTCAACGTTCATGTTTTCCCTCAATCTCTCCCCTCGATTTTTTTCCACTATGCTGTTCTTTCTTTGTCAAACCCACCACTGTGGCCTTGCAATACAAAGCTGGTAAATTGAGGAGATAAGACAATGGTTCCCTGTTTGGTAACTGAATGTATATTCTGCATTTCAGGTTTTTACCTGCTCACTGAACCTGTTGTGACTAATATCAAGGACATATTGTAGTCCATGCACTCATACATGTCCCCTTTGCTTATGATGGAGAGGATGAATGAAGCTCTTCTTTAAGGACCATCATAAGATAAATACAACAGACAGCCTGTTTGGACTTGCTGATTATTTTCACATAGCAAACAGACAGCAGTACTATTTAATCTACAGGAGTTAATATTCAGTTTACTTTTTTTTACTTAAAGCCAGCTTCAAGGTGCATCTCTTTAGAAAACCCCAGATCTTAAACCCTAAAATGCATGAAACAGACGTGATTTACACAAGAAAAGCTGGAAACTGCATGTGAAACATGGACACATGTATTAGCTACATGTGCAGATATCCAAATATTAGGGATGTGTATGTACATGCATCTGTAAATCCAGACATTTTCTTTAACTGAAACAAGCAAAATGCTGCTTAATTGAAACATTTCAATTGAAACATGAATATTAAAAATTGCAAAGGCAAAAGTCAAGCATGTGGAAACAAATGACTCTTGATGTCCTCATGTATGCATTTACTGTTACACAAACTGTTAATATTCCTACTATGGGTTGCACTTAGCAAATGGATTTCTCATCTCACAAGGACACCTGAACTTAAATGATGGAAGAGCATGTGGATGTGGCTCAAACTATAGAAGGGTCAGTCTTAAACGTAACCATTATAGTTTTGGACACACCATGACTATTACAACACATTGAGAGTCTCAGGGAACTACACGTTTGAACAAATTTTTTTTTACCTTAACAAACCAGCTTCCTTTATAATCACCAAATCTCTTTTGCACTTTCTGCAAATGAGGTGCAGAGGGTGTAGGGTGGCTCTGCTGTTGAAGAGTGATCTCAGAGAAAGACAAATGATACATCCTCTAACAGAACAGGAAAAATCTAATCCTCGATTCCGGAGGTTATGATTCAATAAAGCACTGATTTTTAGCCTACATGAAAACACTAACATGTTAAAAAAAACACTACAGGTAAATCTGCAGCAATGTCATTGGCTAATGACACTGAGCCAAGAACACACTGTCAAACAGAAGAGGTTTGCCAGCTCCTCTTACCATTTTCCCGATCATCATGACATAGGGCCCCAGGTATTTGTTCACGCCAAAGATGTCCAGCAGCCGGATATACCAGTAGATGATGTTGACGCAGTAGATCACACGTCCGTCGCTTCGGAGAGGCAGGTCTTGCAGACGGAGAACCATCCCAACAGAGAACAGGAGGATAGCTATGAGGTCGGTAACATTCCAGTACTCCTGGAGCCAAACTTTGACTTTTTGCAGCAGTTTCCCAGGCTCTGACATGAGGATCTGAAGGACAGAGGAAATGGAGAGGAACTGAGCAGTCTTAAAGTTGAAGAAATCTATAGAAAACAGATTGATATATGCCACACAGGCTACAACCAAAGCTGATAGATGCTTACCATCCAAGTATCTCAGGTACTCTCAGTTTTTTTTTTCCCCCAAAATCTTCAATTTCAACCATTTTTAAAATGTGCTTGTGTGCAAGA
This sequence comes from Hirundo rustica, assembly GCF_015227805.2. Taxonomy (NCBI): domain Eukaryota; kingdom Metazoa; phylum Chordata; class Aves; order Passeriformes; family Hirundinidae; genus Hirundo; species Hirundo rustica. The sequence goes on along the minus strand of NC_053488.1, from coordinate 57,825,779 downwards.
TTCTTTAAAAGACAAAGTGATCACCCAGTCTAAAATCCTCATGAAATCAGAAGAAATATGTATATCTATTTCTGTTTTTCAGAAATGTTTTAACCCAACTTAGTCTTATAACAGAAGGCAAAACACAGAAAGATTTCTTTTAATCAGAAAATTCACATATAAAGAAGCTGTAGATTTAAAGAAAGTTATATTCAAATGTGTATCAAATGACCAAGGAATAATTAATAATCATAAAGCTGTGCATCAGAAATTTAATACAGAGAGGTACTAGATACTACTTGGGCCTGTTTTCAGAAATTAAGTTCCACAGCCAAGAATAAAAGTCACCAAAAAAATAATATTACCTTATGAATTTATTGTCATTATTCTTGCAAGATCATTTGTGAAACTTGCTTGTTTTCCCAAACTACCCTTAAAACTATTATTCAAGTGATTTCCATGAGTAAGTCCTACCTTTTAGCAAGTTAACAAGCTGTTGGGTTTTTTTCTCTATTTAGCCCAAGAACACTTGAGAAAAATCATACAGTTCCTCAAAAAAAATGGATGTCATTCTTGTAATTTGTTTTTGGAATGAATTTTAGGCTCATCTGTGAACAATTCCAACATCTGCTTAGAAATCAATTGTGACAAAAGTTCTTGGTAAACTTTTGTGGAAAGGAGAGTTTGACGTGAATGATTAGACAAAAATCAGTTCAAACAACTCCGGTCTGCAGCATCCCACCAGCTGAGCCAGCAGTGCATTGCCTCCATCAGTGTTGTAGAGTCCTCGTGTGGCTACTGCCACTGCTTTCCTTTCACCTCTGCTTAATGACATATACTCATGGGCCGCTCAAATAGTGTCTTTTCCTGTGTTCTTTTTATTTATATTGTAGCATTTACCATACAGTGTCAGAAACCTGTCTTTCAAACTTAAGCATAACAAGTCCATTTTAAGTCCAGTCTTCCAGAGCACTGGTTTCAGAATGCACAAACATAACTGGTAACAGATTCAGCCCAGGGGTACAAATGTGCTATTTCAGCTGAGGTCAATGGGACTCGCATTCACTACATTAGGGCTGAATTGGGCCTCTGGTGTCACTGTGGAATAAATGCACCTTTGGCTAAGTGAAAGAGGACAGCATTAGGTGGGAGAGACCATGAGGGGCAGGGTTAACAGAGCCTGTTTATAGGCTCAGGTTTATAGACCGAGTGCTACCTTAAATGCTCTGTCTCTGCTCTGTGTGTCTGCTTTGCACACTGTTGCTTGACAAATTAATAAAAATTTTTGAGTCACATTTTAAGGAATTTAGCAGACCTTTAAGACTTGTCAGAAGATCAGCCTGCACTTGTGAATGCTATTAAATGAGCATCATACTGAAGTTTGAACACAGAAATTTTGTGGGAGGAGAAGAAGGAAAGAAGGAAAGAAAAAAGGAAGGAAAAAAAGGAAAGAAAGAAGGAAAGAAGCAAAGAGAGAAAGAGAAGAAGGAAGAGAGAGGGAGAGAAAGAAAGACAGAAAGAGAAGGAGAAGAAGAAAAAGAAGCTGCTAATTTTAAAATTAAAGAAGATAGATATTTTTCCTGCTTTTTTGTAACAATTCATCTCCCCTTCTGAAAAAGAAGAGGCAATTTTATGATAAGCTCATTCATAAAAACGTACCCTGAGAAAAATAATAAAAACAGATATTAAAACAAACAAACAAACAAACAAACAAACAAACAAACAAACAAACAAACAAAACCTCAAACCCCATGCTTATTCCTTTTTTTATTCTTTCTTTGTTGGGGAGACCTTACCTCTCTCATCTTCTCTATTCCCAGAGTGAAAATGTATGAGATGACAATCCACTCCTGAATAGATGGCCAGCGATCCATTTTCACCAACACAATGTAGTTGAACAGCATCAAGTAGCCTATGTAGGCCAGCTGTAAAGAAAAAAATGAGTATCAATTGTCACTATCTGTACAACTGAGCTAATCTCTTGGATTTGATATTTCTGATTCTACCAGGGTTTCACAGACAAAAGAACAATGAAACTGTCCTGGGTTGTTTGAGAAAGCTCACATTAAGTCACATACTCTATGTAATCTGCAAAATACATGCACATATGTCCAGCTATATCTATCTCCTCTATCTCCTCAAAAGAAATTATTAATGCAGTTCCCTTGGATCAGCCCACAATCATGGAAATTCTAACACCACTGTGTCAATTACCCAATAAAGCTACATGAAGATTTCTCCCTCACCTGCTTCTAAAAGCATTTAATCTTCTAACACCCTTCCTTTGTGTTATTCTCCCACGTTCACCTAATATGGACTGAGTCTGGCATTCTGAGTCCCGATCTGAAGCATTATTAGAGGTCTTAGCCACTGTAGTACTGACGTAGCCTATAGTATGTTTCCTCTGCAAAACACTGCTACTCCTACACACACTGCTGCAGCAAGGAGCCAGGCATAGCCATTCATTCATTTGCCTTTTATTTTTTGCAATTTTTAAAGAGCGAATGTTCTTTTCCTTCCTAATATATTCACCTTCCAGGTTAATTTTTGATCCAGAGGGAAGAGTGAATTCAGTTTTTAGTTTCTTTCTTCTTCTGCATGCTGAATGTAATTAAATGGTCTCTCAGAAAAAGCCAGGTCAGGCAAATTGCATCATCAAATTCATAAAGTTCAGAGAAACCCCAGTGTCATTCTGCAGCATGGGCTGTAGCAAGAATGCCACTCTGGTTCGCAGAGGCCAGAATCCAGCCTCCTGTCTACTTTACCTTTCAAGCAGCAACCCTATAAGAAAATGCATCTTAAGGCTAAATGTTAAGTCAGAGAAAAGATGACTCAGTTCTGTGTATGAACATTTAGTCATTGTGACAGAAAGCTGTAACACATACATCTATATTTGAATTAAGATTTTATTTCTCAACTGTCTGCTGTTCACTGTTGTGTACATGGGATGTAAGCTGAAAGAACCTCAGAGGGCCTTGAGACTTTTGTCAATATTCTGCACATCACAGAATAGGGTTTATAGTCCTATTGTATTTGTTAGAGAATGCCACTTCCACTCTCTGTAAAAGCTATAGGATTCTGGATTTTGTTCCAGTTGCTGGCTGAGGACACCCAAAAGAATTTGTTCTATTGGCCGTAACTATCAGTATAGAGGAACCAGACAGCTGAAGCACTACTTCCTGCCTGCATAAAACAGAGGAGGAGATGATCTCATTTGTCTTTCAGTTTGTGAGGTATGATGGATTGCTATGCACAGGTCTGGAGGCTGCTCTTTCATTACAACTCCTAAAGGAAATGGAGAGCAATGTTGATACAGACCAACACTTAGGGTGATACTGGAGTCAGGCGAACCTCTGTCTGGGCAGGCAGAACTCTTCCCTAGTGGAAACAGCACCTTCTAACACAGAGCAAAAATCCAGGTGCAACTGTTACTTAACACTCCTCTTAGACCTTACTAATTATAAGGAAGTCTACTTTGATCTGCTTCAGCAGCCTTTGGTGAGCACTTGCAGTCAGTAGGGTGAAGGAATAAGGACACTGAGGTTACAAAAGTGACAGAAACTACAAGAATCTCACTGTAACCAGGGGGGTTTGCCTCTTCCTGGTTTTCCTTTGAAATGCTGTCTTTTTTTTTTTTTTTTGGTGGGTTTCTTTATGTCAGTTCAAACTTACTCAAAATTGTAAAATGATTTTGCTTGACAAAAGAATCTTGATTTGTGAGTAAAATTATACTGAAATGTCTCCACTTTAACCCAAGAAATAAGCCCTTCAGATAGTGAATGACACCCTTCTTCTCCCTCCCTACACTTCTAACTTGCTCTCACCTTCCAGGAGGCTACATTGATCCAACATTGTGGTCAAACTTCAGTTTAGCTGTTCATGCTGATGGAGTAGAGATTAGATTCTTTAAAAGTGCTACTACACAAGTAGCTGAACCCAGGTTTTTTCTTGTTTTTACCTGGCTTGACAAACAGCTAGGAGCTGTCATTGTTACCTTTGAGAAGGTACAGGTAAGGTAATTCTACCTTACCAGAAGAAACAAAGGAAAGAAGTGCCTACTGAGAAGTTTCAAGGGTGGACTGCACCTGGCCCTTCAATGGATGCAGTCCCATTCTATAGAAAATACTGGAATATTCATTCCAGTAGAGGACAAACGCGGAAATTGTACCAACATGTTAATGTTTCAAGGAGATCACCTGCCTCTTTTCTGGTTCATTGCAGTAATTCAATGACCACAAACTGAAGTGGTCCCAAAATGCAAAACTTAGGGCAAAGCTCTTTTGATGTTTAAATGGTCAGTTTTACTCGGGGCTCAATTCCTCTGCAGCTTTCCTCTTCAGAAGAGGTAGAAGCACAGCCTCTTACTTCCGCTAATATCTCAGTAAATGTGTCTTGGTTTTGAAAGACAGTTGTGTGCCAAGGAAAACTAGAGCCTCCCTTGGAATGGAGAATGTAAACCCCCTCCCCTATAATTATTATAATTTTGCAATTGGGGGCTTTCAGGCAGAGATATGGAGATAGGAGCAACACTTCTTTGCTAGCAATATTAAAAAACAAACAAACAAACAAACAAACAACAAAAAAACCCAAAACAAATGTAGTAGTACAAAAAAGCAAGCAAGGAAGCAAACAAAAATCCTGGGAAAAACTCTGACAGAGTCAGGGATACAACCCGGCACCCTGGTGGTCAGGGTGTTGGAAGCAGTCCAAGTAAGTCCTCCTGGAGTAACAGATGTGGTTCTGTGGAGTAGAGATGGTCCTGTAGAAAGTCCAGTGGTGACGAGATGGGTCTGGTCTTCCTCCAGGAATGCTGTGGAAAACCCGGATCCCTTGTGTCCTTCAGTCCCGGTTTCTATCTATCTAGGAACTGTTGGTTCCTCCCCCACTGCGTGGAGCATCTCACAATGGGATGATGGAATATGTCATGTCATTGGTGGGCCCTAATGGCCCATTATCAGAAGATGTGCCCCTGGAGGATGGAGGGTGGTGAAAGAGATAAGAAACACTGCCCCACCTGGTTTTAGTGGCTGGGCCGTTATCAGAAGGCATCCACCCCCTCCCCCCTGGAGTTACAAGAGGATAAAATGTCTCCCAAAAACCAGCTTTCAACAGCTGAAATAGAATACACATTTTTAAGTTACATAATCCAAGACAAAATGCTAGTTGTAGTAATGCCTGAAGATTTTGCTTTTTATGTATTTTTTAATATATTTTTATCTTTTTAGACTACTGTTAAATACTTATATAGATCTTTGTATTTTTGCTACCTTTTCTCTTAGATTTTAGAGTAGTCAGTTAACCTTCTGACACATTCCTGAAATACTCTTTAGTCTTATTCTTCAGAAGAAGAAGCCTGACAAGGAGCAGGCTTTGGTTTTCCAAGCAGAATCTAAGGAGGCACAATATGAAATGGGGCAAAGAAGCCCTAGAACAACTCCGGCGGGACAGTACCCAGGGAAAATAACCAACTGCTCTTCTAAATGGACAATATTTGTTAGTTATGCTGATTTGTTAAACTTATAAAAATTGTACAAAATCCAGTGCCATGTGAGCACATCACCACCAGGATATCTGGAAGCTTCCAAAAAAAGGCCTACTTTTTATTTTACTATTTTAACATGGTTTCAAGAATTTTCCTCTTTTGATATTAGGACAGTGGGAGTAGGCAACTGTACAAGAAGATCATCATCCTCTTCTGCACAAGAAATTTGTGGGATGAAACATTTGCATCATGGTTTCCAATGTAACGAAACAGAACAGAGTAGTTGACTTTTGAAACTGCTGCATGTCTACAGAGAAAGGCTGAAGTTGGTGGGGAGTTGTTTTTTGGTTTGTTTGTGTCAGTTTTGTGGTGGTTGTTTTTTTTTTTTTTTTTTGAGAAAAAGTCATCTACTGAGCCAAATGTTACTTACTCAAATATCTCATTTAACTCACTGCTTGTGTATTTGAAGAATGAAGGTGAATACAGCTATATAGTAATAGAGATAGGTAAGTGCAGAATATTCAAATTGTTTTAAGTGGTATACAATAGCCATAGTATCTTTTACACACATTTTTTTCGCATTCCACAGTCCATGAATGGAATGTAAAATTAGAATGATTTCTTTTGTGCCTGTGTATTTGCAAAAATTGTGATGGGTTCTGCAATTTTAACCATGCAATTTTAACCCTTCTCTGAAACTTGTTTTACTTTTAGTCTCCAGGAGTTCTCAATATACACAACAGGTCAAGCATGGCAACCACATTGCTCTCCAGGTTCAGTGTATCCAAGATCCAGTTTTAATAAATGACCTTGAATAAGACCTGCCTCAGGACATAAAACTGTACTAAAAAGTTTAAATGGAAATACAATATTGATTTCTCTCTCCCATTTATAAATTGAACTAACAGGGAAAGCCAGGATGCCTCTTTCGATTTGCAGTGTAAAGACTTTTCTGTTTGTGCATAATACACACTGCAATTGACAATGAGACTAGGCTGCTGATGAGTAGTTTCTGGGACTTACAGGCTTGATTAATGTTCAGTGGCCACCGAGTTGAGCAATAAGTTACTCCAAGATGTTAAACTATCTGCTAGTCTACAGCATCTGCTACAGTTAAGACTGGATGGATGTGAGTTGTTCTCAATGTCTTCAAGGCGATTTTTCTTGTAAGAAGTCACTTGCAGAATAATCCACTCTTTGTGATTTGCTTTGCTTTCAGCAGAATGATGGAAAATATGACTGGGAAAAACCATCTGAAACATGCAGCCAGTTCCATCGGGCTGAGGCAGGATGAATTCCAGTGTACTATAATAGAAGTATGTCTTGATAAAATAGTTTAGAAATCACTAATAATGGAAAATCTAGCATGTCCTCACACAGTTCATGGCAGTACTTCTTGGAGCACTTACAAACTGTTTCCTAACTTCTAACCCAAAACTGTCTGGGTTAGAATTTTTTGTTCTATTCAGCAAAGATTTGGAGGTACTCACACACATTTGAAAACTGTTACATTCCTTCTGCGTACCTTTTCCTTTTTTTTTTTTTTTTTGTTTAAACAGAGATAACATTCTCACTTCCTTAATCTTTCCCAAGCTCTGCAAACCTCTTGAAACATTCCTGTTTTTGGGGGTCTTTCAAACGAGTCCATACTTGTCACATGATGCAGAAGCTGAACTGGGATGGAATATTCAAGCAAAGAATACTGAAAGGATAATTTTCTGTGATCTTTTGAGTCTTATCCTTCTACATTCCAGCACAATTTGCAAAATAACTAATATTAACTAAATAACAACAAAAAAACCCCCCTAATCTCTACTCCATCATCCAAGTTTTGAATAAAAATATCACATAGCAACTGATACAGAAGAGAACTTAACGGCATCCTTTCTAATCCCTGCTTCCAGATTGATAATGAATAATTAATCTCTACTCTAAATTGTCAAAAAGCTTTTTATTGACACAGTAACTTTAATATAGCAGTTATTAATTTAGCTGTGAGAAAACCCTGGGAAGTTTTTGGTACTGTTTTACTGTAGTTGAAATACATGGCATAATTTTTTTCTGCTCCTTTTGGAAGGTCCATTTCTTTCTAACACAGGGGGAATATACTGAATTAACCTAATTTGTTCCAGAAAAAATGTACGGTGGATGTCAATCATATCTTTGATATCTTGTGGGCACTTGCAGGCACATTTTCTCTGAGATATGCTCCACCGACTGGTCAAAACAGAAAAAAATAAAAATGTTCCAAGGAAAGAAGTGCTGTTTTTTCATCAGTTATTAGATAGTTCATATTTTGCCTCAGACCAGCCTCCCACTGGGCTTACAATTGGAAGTGATCATATTTTGAATTCTCCTCTAGGGAATTCCTTGGGAGCACTACAGCAAACTGCCCCTTTCGATTTTTTTTTAAGAAAAACATACAAAATAATTCAAATTTTAGCCATTAACTTCCTGAATGAAATAGTAATCTTCAAAAGTCATTGAAATGTTTGCAGTGCTAGCAGACTTCCACCAAATATTTTATTAAACTATTTATGTCTAAGTCCTCCATTACATATAAATGTAGACATCAGTGAAACATGAAAGATGACCTTAATCCAGTTTCAGTATTTGCACAAACACTATTAATATGACAGGAAAGATTTCTTACAGTGTAAAACCAAAACTTCACGATGGGAGCATTGTAGAACTCGTAAATCTTTCTTCCAATGGGGATCATTCTATGCCTGCTCTGAACTTCCTCATCTTCCTTCTTTCTTGAGGATTCTCCACTCCCCCGTCCCAGCATTGCCTACAAGAAATGATATACTTGTATTTCTTTGTGAAAGAAAAATTGCACTTTTTTTTGAAATGTCAATAGGAAACTGTTCTTGATCTCTAGATAAAACCAGGTGATCATAGCTGGGCATAAAATGCTTTGCTTTCAAATTATGTTTTTTGCAGGAAGGTTTCTGTTTGATACTTTGAAAATGGAAAACTATAGCTTTAAACCCAACCCTCATCTTGAGAGTGGAATTCCTTACTAATAAACAAAAAAGATGTGGACAATATTTCTCCTTTTTGCTGTATGGACAGAAACAATTTTACCTGACAACAGCTTTTTGTGGTGTACTTCTATACAATAAACAGATGCAGACAGAAAACAGGTAAATTTTGGTTTTAAACAAGGAGAAGTTCATAAGACTGTTGAGAGGGAACAAGAGGGGAAAAGATGAGTTGGTAGTCACTGAACTAGAAGCAAAAAAGACAGTGGCACTTTTTAAGGTAATCACTGGACCTGTCCCAGGCCATGATCCCACAGTGAAGCTTACATGGATGTAAGAGGACTTACTAGTAAAGCACACTGCAGCAGAAAGGCCTTGAACTGAAATATCCATGTACATAATTGTAGCTTCTTCCATAGTGAAGTTCCAGGCTGCTCATGCATTGCCTTTGCTAGGCTTGATCTCATGGTTACCATTGCAATTCAGACCCACTGAGAAGCTACACCAAGCTCGAGAAACATAAGAAGTCCTCAGCTATGAATGCAAACCTAACAGTCAAAAGAAGGTAGTATTTTGTTTGTTTACCCTTAATTTTTATTATGAGCTGCAGAGAAGTGGAAGAACTAAACTACAATCACTGAACTTAGGCCTTAAAAAGAGTTCCTTTGTATTTGAAGTGTGATGTGACCTATTAAATGTTCATTCCGAAGAAATTATTTAGTGAACAGTAGACTAAGACTGGATTTTAGCTCACTGCGCCCTTTGCAAGTTCTTACTATTTAGTTTGTGGATGCACCTCTGGAATGCAGCACCCTGCACATGAAATATTTGCAAGAATTGAGACAAATCTAAGTATGCAGGGACTGCATGATGATGTATTTGTTTCAATGCCTCTATAATACTTTTCTACAAGTAGATGAAGGCACCCTTGTGCTTTTATGTTAACTGAAGCAAACTTTCACCAGCCATGAAGATAGCATTGTCCTCATCTGCAGCTTAAATGGTGGAAAACTAGTGGAACAATTAGATGCCAGACGTGTGGTCTCTCTATAAAAAGGTTCTTCTTGTCTCTGTATCTGTGGTCACAGATTCAACAGGATGTACAGCGCATACTTAACTAATTGGCTTCAGGTAAGCTAAATGATCAGGTTCTAGAGCCCTGTAGGAACTGGTGATGCGCTTCTCACATATTTAAAAGTAAGAATCAGAATCCAACATTTTTTTCCTTCTTTTTCCAGCTTCATGTGAAACCATTAATAGGTCTTTTTCCTGTGAAATAGTAATTTGTAATGATAAATTTTTTGTCATTGAGTGTAGATATTTGTAACATTAATGGGACTGCGCTTGGTCCCATACAACTCCTTCTTTTAATTTCATTTATGCAGTTAGTTTTTCCTCTAGTACTATTACTTTCCTTGTGGACCCTTATATTCCTGAATCTGAAAACACACAGATGTTGCTCTGCGCACTTTCAATAAAATACAACAAAGATTCAGGACAGAGGTATACTGCACTGAAACTAACCTGCTGGGACTGTCTCAAAAACTAAAGCCTGATTTGACCAAATTAACCCATTTCCTTTAGCTTTAATGTCAGAAGAATTTTAATTTAATTCCCATAAATACAGATAAAACATTACCTATTAAAAATTTAAATGTACCTCCTGTTGGCTCTCACAGAGCACATAAAATACCTCAGAAATCCATCAAGAGTTTTATAGGAAAGGAAAAAGACAAACTGGCTGTTAAGCAGAGGGGAAGGATTTTTATGGTTATGAAACTTACTGAATATAACTACAGTAGCAGAAATTGCACAACCTCCACAGAAGATACCATTACCTGAACTCCACAAAATCAAAATGATCTTTGGATCCATATCATTGATTGGGGTCTTTTTGGGGAAAAAAATGAATATGATCTGAATGCTTTGGGAGCACTATAGCCCAAGAAGGTGTTAATTTGTTTGCTTCCCTCTACTTACTGATGCTTTTTCGGGAAAACTGCCATCTGGAGCTACAGAGTTTTCTGTAGCTTTTCCAAAAGCTTTGTCTCTGCTGTCCTCTGGTGCTCAGGAATTTTGCAGCAGAATGAAAATGAATGCTGCCTGCCTTGACAAATGAGCAATGCCATGTTTTAGTGAAAGGGATTATTTTACAGAGTTCAAATCCTTAACCATTTTGCCAATTTACAAATTCTGAGACAGACTTAATTCTCAATCAAATGAGTGACTTGTGGATGTTTATATGATAATGCTCCTTCAATATCTGGATTTATGCTTCAGCTTATAAATTCCGATTTCCTGCTTACTATTGCTTTCTTCTTGATAACAATGCCATAATTTGATCTCGTTATGATTATTTTTGATTAATTCTATCATATAATACTACCTGCTCCCCTCCCCCATACTACAGATGGGGAATTTCTCTGAGATGTCTAGGGATTAGGTTTGACCTGATGTTCCTGACTGTTAATTACCCCTCAGTATTAAAAAATTGAAAAGCTTCCCCATTAGAAACATACAGAAATAACCTTAGTAACTATGTTAAATAGAATAATTGCAGTGCCAAATGTGAGCAAATGTTTTCCTTGGAGTGGGATGCAGTAGGGTGGGAACAACTCAACACACTGCTTTGTGTGGGTGACATCTCTTTCCCCAATACATGATTTTGTCCATGATTCACCATGAGTCATGCAAGGTAAGCTGACAGCAGGTCAATCTCATTGTGAAGTTCAGTACCACTGCATCATTTTAGCCCGAAGGGATTGATGTCCGCATAGTTTTTACAGGGAGATTTTTTGTTTGCGTGTTTGGTGGTTTTTTTTTTTTTTTTTTTTTTTTTTGTTTTGTTTTGTTTTGTTTTGTTTTTGTTTTTGTTTTGCTGTTGTTGGGCCAGATTTTGTTTTATGTAATTGAGGACTGTTTGCTAATAATGAACTATCAGGGAAGAGTGTTGGGTTGTACATTTTTGCATTTATATTACATGTTAACAATCCTACACTATGTTTATGTGTTTTATAATTAAATAATAGGCATTTCAGTCTTTCTGGAATGAATACAGGCCCTTCCAGTTTCATCCTGAATGAAATCTATATGCTATATAGAGACTTATTCCAGTTCACAGAGAAGTGGTGTGGAACTGATGAATAGCAGTGTAGGGACGCCTCGCACAGCACACCCCGCTGGTGTGTCAAAGTGCTGCCCCCGTGGTAGCTGTTCTAGGATTGGTGTTCTCTGCCCTGAAACACTGGTAGAAAAATGCTTTAATGTCTTTGATTTACAGATGGGTAAAATTAGATTTTGCATGTGCTTGGTGGATACAGTGAGCACAGAGGAACAGGACTAAAGCGTCAGGAGCTCAGTCATCCTGTCTGCTGAGCAGGGCAAAGAACACAGACTGTGCCAGGGCACTTATGTGGTGGGGGTGGTATGAAGGGTTTCCAAACTTCTTGAGGAAGGAAAAACCTCTCCTCATGCAGAGGGTCAGCACTTCTGCCTAGAGACCACCAGCAGTGCCTCCCAATTCTGTTTTCCAGGAGAGCTGAAGGGGTGCCTTGCTGCTGGCATGTGAGATGCTGTGGGAGTTGTCTTCCACTGGAAGGGTGAGTTGGGCCAGGGGCACTAGGGCATGGATCTTCAGACTTTTCTGTGTTAAGAACTGTATTTTTAGTGATATGGTTAATATCTGATTACTTCTTGCCACCGAGAAAAGGCTACACACACAGATGAATTTATGTGATCCCAGAGGCCAAGAGAACTAGCTTTGCTGTTGCTGAAAAGTTCTCAGACTAACACAGTGACGCTCTCGGAAGTCCAAACTTCCTATTCATTGTGGAAAATCAGAGCAAAATGAACAAAACGACAACAGAAATACCTTTTAAAGGACTTAGATGAGTTTTCCTGTGTTCTGAAATAAAACTATTTACCAGGGAGCTCTATTATCCAAACAGTAAGGCACTGAATAGGGTTAAGGATGCTCCTAGTTATGACTTCCAGAGTAAGGGTTATTCTGGGAGGAAGCTGGACTTCTGGGGTTCCTGACTGACTTGAATTTCAGCAATTAAGGCCTTGATTAGGACACTGTACAAATAGAAAATATTCCTGGCATTTAGACTTTAACACCCTTCCACTTCTCTGTGTTTAGTATTCAGGATTAATGACTGTGGTAAATTTCTTGGTGCCGAGAAGCATTGATGAGAGCAGTATTAAAATGTGTTTTTGTGCTATAAGCCTGTTTCTTAGCATCTAGGTGTCAAAGAAATGTGGGCCTTTCACTCTCATGTATCTGTTATGAAGTTAAAAGCAGGTGTGAATAACAAGTAGTTTACAGTGAATAAACACATCTTCATACTATATCCATATATTCAGTTACCCACCAGATCCTTTAAGAGGAGCATAAAGCAAATACATACTCGCATGCAGATGCATCCATGTGAAGACTTCACTGTTGCTGTAGTCTACTGATCACATTTTTCTGTGCAAATGAGGTGTAAAATAGGGAAAAGGTCACTGTGGCCTTGTACCTCATGCACTCTGCATAAGGTGTAAAATAGGGAAAAGATCACGGTGGCCCTGTACCTCATGCACTCTGCATAAGTGCAGTACAGAAGAAGAAACTGACTCCTTAGCCTGTCTTTAGTCACCCGGGCTTAGCAGTGCAAGACACACAGGAAATCAATGAACAGACCTTGCCTAGATGAGATCTCTTTGTCTTCATTTTAGCAGAGAGAATATGGGTGTAACGTGATGAATGCAGAGACTTGAGAAGCATTGATTTGAAATTATTAGAAAGAGAATAATGAAGATTATTTCAATGATATATTATTTGCCAGAAAAGGAACTTTGAGATAAAAATTAATTTTTAAACATCACTTTTGTTTGTTAATCTTTATGCTGAACAAAATTCAGGTTAGGTGAATGACTGATCTATTGATTCAAAGTTCATCAATGGATTAAACATTCATGACATCCCAGCAAAATAAATTATTAAATTTATTGAAGTATTTATAAGGTATCCTTAATGTATTAAAGGATACCCTGGCTAAGGGGAATCTTCACAAAGGCCCTTCTCTAAACATTTTTCAAGCATCGTCTGATCCACGGAAAGGAAACCTGACCTTTATGCCAGACCATTTGACTAAGGCTGGAATAACATGAAACTTCAGTCTAAAGTATTTTCTTATATTTAAAATATGTCAGGTGACTAAATGCAACTGCCTGTGGCATCTAACCATAGACATACAAAGATCTCTCTGCTACCAGTTCACCTCTCCTCACCACTGAGGGGCACCTGAGTGAAACAGCTGTGTTAGAAGTTCTACAGTATGGCATAGATTATGTGCAGAAATACTAAGTGAGCAGTGCTGTACCAAAAATATTGTTTCCAAACTTGCTGGACTTCACTGGAAGAAATATTACCTTATAGAAAAGGTTTCAAGTGCCTGAAACTTCACTAGAGTGAAACATTGAATTTGAAGGAATTAAGGGAGGTTTCATTGATGGAACAGAGCAATAGGACTGTCAGCACATGGAAGGGAGAAGAGGGGGAACATCTGAGGTTCATTTGGAACAGCAGATCCACTGCACACATCACTTGCAGCAGGAATCAGAAGGGAAAAAGTACTGTAGACAAGAAAGCAGGATCTGGGATAACTACAGTGAGATGGAAAACACATCTTCCCCAAATTTTTCCCCATTGCCAGGTAAGAGGCAGCTTGCAAAGTGCTTTGATTTGAATAAGCTCTTCATGAGGGGATCAGAAGCCAAGGGTTAGTAAACTGCAATCAATAGCTAATGAGCAGAGAATGCCCCATTTTTGCTATTCTGGCTTCTGGTCCTTCCCAACAGCCAGGTTCTTGCCTGCAAACGGGTCCTGTAGGTGGGTCTTGTGGGCTGCTCCTTCGGCTTGCCTGCATATTGGATCCTGTAGGCAGGTCCTTCTGCCTGCCTGCAGTCGGGGTCCTTTGGACAGCTCCTGCTGTTTGCCTGTGGGAAACAGTCTGGGTTTTTTTGTTTTTGTTTTTTTAACTTAACCAGGCACATCCCTTTTATGTCTTTGCCTCTATCCTGACCAACCAGAGATGAGTTTCAAGCCTTTCAAAGACACCACAATCAAACCAAAACAAATCCAAACCAAACTAGACTAAGGCAGATGTAATAGCTTGTATGATAACTGCTCAAACTAAAAAGTGTAAGAACAAGAGACAGGAGGTAGATGACTTGTGTAGTTTTCAGAGCTTTAGCTCTCTGATTCTTTGTGGTGTAAATTATTCTTCAAAGACTGTGTTACTAATACTGACAAGTCCCTGCTGACACAATTCTGTTGAGTTGTAGAAGTGGAGCTGTCTAGCTGTTTGCTAATGTCTTCAGTGGATTGAAAACTGGATGAGTGTTTGTGTGAAAGGCAATGACCACAAATACAAAAATAATTTCAGAGTAAGTTTTCATAATTTTTCTGGCCTGTTTGCACACTTTCTTACTCTCTAGTAAGCTTCTAGTTGACTTCTCTAGTGAAGTCAACTAGAAGAATAAAAAATCTCTGGCTTCCATGAATCTTTGGGCATTTCCAACGAAGATGAGCCCTTTTTCACCAGAGAGGTCATCTTTCATGACTGAGTGCTTCTAAAATCTAATTCACTTAGTTCAGATTCAGACAATGTGGGGTCGAATTGTGTCAAAATATGAGGATATTATAGCATAGCATCACCATGCACTGCTGTAGCATGAAGACAAAATGACAGCAACTTGTGTGGCTTGAGTCCCATGCAGGAGAGGGGAGTGTGAAGAGTGGTATCCTATCATGTACTATATTTAGCCATCAGATGGTCTGCAATGCCCACAGAGATAGAAATAACAAATTGATAGTGCTGAGGCTGATGATTCATTGTGAGCACTTACAGTGAGTTCCATGTCTTCCTCATCTTTTTCTTTCACTGGCTTCTCTGGTTCCTCTGGATCCTTCTCTTGAAGATGGATCTCATTGGCCTGGGTCACATAGGGCATATCATCTTTGTTCTTGAACTCCAAGCTGAGGATTGAAGGAGGAAGTAGAATTCCCAGAATTACCTAAAGCAATAATAATGATAACAATAATCATCACAGAAAACAGATTATGGTCATAACGGTTACTTGGGATCAAATGGAACAATCCTCTCAGGAGATTTAGGAAAAGAAAGATACACGTGCCTGTGAGTTTCTATTTGTCATTGGGGGTAATGTTACCAGAGTACTGAATCAAAGCGTGTAACTTCTACTAGTGTTGCTGTGAATGTTCTTGAAAGTTTCATCTGCTTGTGCATTACCAGATGTGTAGGGTTCCATACTAGAATATATTTACAAAATATTATATAAGGTCAAGAGCAGGTGTGACCACTTGGGTGTACAGACCTGCAAATGTCTGTATTTTACCTAATACAAAATATCATTATAAATGACACACAGAGAGTACTTATTTCTACAGAGAGGGTTAATAGCTCTCTGTGCCCATGCTTAATGCACACTGGTAGTAAAAGAAGTGTAACTATGTGTGAATCTGAGGAGATAAGGCAAAGCCAGCAAAGCAAATGACATACATAGATATACAGCCCCTTAGATTTTGTTTCATTAACTGGGCAGCTGTGTAATGGTCATGTTAATGCCACTTCTTTCTTTTCTGCCTTCCCTATCTTAGATGCAGGAGTGTAGAAACCACTAAAATTACCTTGTTGGGATATATAAGTAATGAACAACGCTTGGGTTAAAACATTAGTACAACTGAATAGATATCAGAGTAATACAAAGCAAAGTCTGTTTCACAAGCATGGTAACTTTTCCTGGTTATGCTACAATTTGACGGAGAATGATTTTCTTATAAATCTGTCCCTGAATGAGAGTGAAACCAGATAGTTAACTTCTTGGCAGGTAAGGGAGGGTGTTTGTGCTCATCATATCATCAGACAGCCTGTGTGCTGTTGAAATCAAAGTACACAATGAGGAGCAGTTAGTGTAAGCAAATGCTGTACCCAGCCTTGAAAAAGCTTCTTGCACTGCTCCTGCGCTCACAAAAAGATGGGTCCAGGGAGAGGGGGTTCCAGGCACACCAGGCTTCACAGAAAGGCTATTTTTAAGAGCTGGCAGGATTAACAGCTGCCCCTAACCCTTCCATTGGTGCCATACATCCCCAGCAAGAATCTAAAAAAAATATTTTCAATCTTCCTACCATTTAGCAGTTTCAAAGGGAAAAAACTGTTCCTGGGAAATAAACCATTACTCATGCTTGCAAATTTATTTCTTTGTCATGCTGCCTCATGTAGCATGTAGCCTGCTTTAGCTTTAAACAAGTTCTGCTAATGAGCTTCAATGGAATAAAATACAGACTATAAACTGAGTAAAGGATCCTTGTGAAGCCCTGGTGTTAGAAGAAGCTGAAAGGAAACAGAGCCTGTAGCCTTCGGTTAGGCATTATGAAATAAAAGGCTATTTTAGGGCGTAAGAAATATGTGCTGAAAAGTGGAATGCGTGAAGTAGGAAATCAGTTGCTGCACTGCCCTCCATGTACCTGGGTTGAATATCTTCAAAGCCAAACAGTGAACAAAGCAGCTGTCCCTCTGAAGGATAATAGGCCTGTGAGCTCAGGAAATGGTAGTAGGAATGTCTCCAAATGTGAGAATGTTTTCTCTCAGTAGCAGAACATGTGTATGCACAGGTCCTGCATAGGAATACTATCAGCCACTTGTTCTCATTCATCACTGTCACTGGATTAAGAGCCAGTCTGGAAGCAATGCATGTACTCCTAAGCATTCTTGCCACTACTGAACATCTTTTCACGTGGCAACATAGATGAGTAATTACCAATTTTCACATAGGCAATTAGTGCAGAAAAGAGAATCCCTTCACTGAAATATTTCTTGGCAATCTGGGAGGAAGAGGTATCCTGGGTATGTTCTAGCTGGTGACTGCTTTGGTGAAACATGCCATGGACTCAAAATTCATCTCAGAAGTTACTGTGCATTGTTAGCAGTTTTTTCAGCTGTAGAAGTGAAGCCTTAACAGCACTGAAAACTGAATTATCCTTTAGAACCTCTAAAGGAGTCCCTTTAGATGCCATCAGGAAGATTTGCAAGGGTTTGAAAGAAAATTTGTGCTGCCTATTTTGCCTGTTCTGGAGAAGGTTGCCAGATCAGAACCTTTCACTAATAGTTAATTCACTTACACTCCCTTTTCCTTTATTTATCTTTAAAAGTCTTGACTGACTCCTCAAGTATAAAGGCAAAGTGACACACTAACCTCCTAGCTCAATCTTAGTCTGATAAATGATGCCAGAGGGGACTTTAGGAAAGGGAATGAAAAAAATCTAAGCCATGTGCTTTGAATTTAGGCTTATAGTAAGCCCCAGCTGAAAAACTGAACGCAGGAAGAATATATCCTGCTTAATGTCACTGCAAATAAACATCTAAAATATGGTTATTCTAAAGAGTTATTACTGATTTGTGGTGAACCCTGTCACCATCTATTAGAATTCTCTGAATGTTAATTTTATTTTAAAACAGGAATGACCTTTAGGCCAGAGTTTTTTCGCATGCGGAGACGACCCATCCACATGTCAGTGAGCAGCATCTGGCTGCAAGTGTGAGCGATGAAGTCCCTGTGCTTTGCTGCCACTGCAAGCTGCAGGCACGTGGCATTGCTCCAGTTCTTCAGCTCATAGGTCAGCAGTTTCATTGCCAGTTGCTCGTCCTGCTTGTACGACTGGTCCAACAGCTCGACTGCCAACTGGCCAAAGTCCCTGCAACAGAGGGACATCCGTTCAGCACACACAGTCTTGTGCTCAAAACACATCTCTGCAACTGCCAGCCTCTGCAAGGGGCACATCACCTGCCATCATGCAAATCGTGATGTTGACTCTACAGGGAAACCCACATATTCAAATGTGAGTGGCTAATGTTAGGCATATAAATAAGTGCCCCAGCTTAGCAGTGATGAGCACCCACACCAACCAGCTGTCTGCTCCCACCTCCCTGCCCACCTCCCTGCCGTTTTCTAACTGAAATCCTCTGGTTATTTGCAGCTAAAGGGATTGCTTCTCTGCTGTTTGCCCATGGTTTCATGGTCAAGCCTCCTGCAAGAAGGAGTGTCCAATATCCCTTCTAAAAGCCTAAATTTCTAAGATTTTAACATCAGGAAAGATTCTTATTGAATCTAGTATCTTGCCTTGCTCATCTAAGCATAACCTCTTAGTTAATTAACACTTCTGCCTGAATATTATGCTCATAAGGATTTCAGTAATTGTTCTGCTGGGTATGTACCGAGTATCCTGACAAAGCACAGAGAAATGTTGCAATCTAACTCTTGAGGCCTGAGGGAGAACACATAAACAATATAGATATTTCACTGTCTTCTTGACATCTTCTCATTTCAGAAGTCATATTGCTAACAACTTTGCTTCTCTGGCAGGCAGACAGTTTGTTTAAAAGCCATTTAGATTCTCTCTAAGGGGGCTGCACTTCCCCTACAAGTTAGAAATGAAAGCAAGGTACAGATAAGAAAATTTCAGGCAGGTTCAGAAATCTCTCTTCCCTTTTATTATCTATTTTTTTTTTTTTTTTTTTTTTTCCACTTCTCCCCATCAGGAAAGTGTATGTGAAAAGAAATTCACCTGGAATTGTGGTTCAGCTCTTGGGATATGTCATCCACCATGTCATTTTCTGATGCTTCGTGGGCCATGGCCTTGCAAAGTTTGCAGGCCACCAGGGCTTTAGCCATAGCCTCTTCCCCGTGTTGCCAAAAGAAGAGGGCCATCTTCTGGCGTTTCATCAGCACAGCCCACACCATCAGCTCATGGAATGGGAAGGGAAAGTGATTGATCTCAGGGTCATCCATATCAATATCAACTTCTTCTTCTTTTTTCTTTGTTGGTTTTCTCCCTCGGCGCAAAGGGACATCATCCTGTGGGAATTGTAGAGAGTTTTTTCGTCAATGAAGGAACTGAATCAATTAACACACTTCATTGAAATCAATACCTAAGATGTCAAACATGTTTTCTGCAGGCCAGCCCATTCATCATTTTTTGGACAAAATATGTAACATAGGCAAACAATAAAAAAGGTATTGGTGCATACACTGCAATTAAGAAGACAGTAAACAGGGAAACAGAACCTTGGACTGTCTCTCTGGACTGCTCTTTCTCCCTAATAACAGAGTACAATCACACAATATCCAGAACCATTTTGGAAAAGCCACCATTAAAAAAAAGCGAAGAGCTCACTGCAAATGTAACATCTGCTGTAATGCATCTGCCTCTTTTCACCTCCAGAAGGTACATCTCCAGGGAATTTTCTGATCTGCTGAAGAGTCCTTTTATGCTTATTCTTGTGTTTTCTCACTATTATCTTCTTACAAAGGTAACAATCTCCCTTCTTTACTCCTATTCTACATGTTTATTCCTTCCTTCTCCATCCCTTTGTTGCTTCTGTTGCCTTTAGTTTCTTTCCCATTTTAGCCTTTTGCTGTTATCAGATGAGCTGACCTATTCTGTCCTGTGTCTCTGGATGGAAAAACGGAAGTGGTTGTATAAAATAAACAAACATGAAAATATTACTTTCCCCTTGAAGAACCGGGGTAGCCAAAAGTGCCAATAAAACTGAGATGACTTTGGCCTGTATAGAGATTTCTGCATCATTCTCTGTAAGTGTTTAATTTCTCTGAACATGCTTTTAAGTTAGATGCCATCTGTATGAAATTCTGCTTGTCCTTCCAGACTGAAACATTTTGTTTAATTATTTTTGAACAAAAACCCCAAAAGATCCACAGTTAGGGCAGAGCCCTTTTTTCCTTAGCTATCTCCTTGACTTTTATTAAGAACGTTTCTTAATTTTCTCCCCGTGTAAATAAGTCATCTGGATGAAAAATACTATTTATACTTTCATTACAGTTAATTTAAACATTATCTGGATACAGTTTATATTTGTCAAAGAAAGAAAAGACATTAAGATTTGCCTACCTCCATTCCCAACAGCTTCAGGGCTTTTGGCTGTACAAAAAAAAGTTAGAAAAATGTTATTTCTCACAGAATAGTGATGAAAAGGTATTTGTGTATACATATGTACAGGCACATGTTGAGTGATGTAGAAAATACAATAAAATATAGATAATATATACATAATGAAATATAATGTAGTGTAATGTAATAGTGTATATATATATACACACATACAAGCATCAATCAAATAATTACATATATGTAGTTATTTCAATCTTGAGTTTGACATTATTTCACCAAAACCACAAGAGAAGACATATATTTGGGTTCAGGTACTAATTACAACTGGTTAGGATTGTTCTAGCAAGAAAGTGATAGGTACTGCTGATAAGGCAAGAAAGGATTTCTTTGGAGTATCTCAGTGTTTTGGCCACTTGCTTGGAACACTTTTACTGACTGTTTTACTGTGGAGCTGTTCTGTGTGTTGGTTCAGTATCAGTGAAATAACTGCTCAAATAACTGCTTTTCTCAACAGAGTGACTATGGGAAGGAAGTCTCTCCCACCAGCTACAATCACTGTCTTTCCTTTCAAATGTGAAGAACCATAAGGAAAAGCATAAGGAAACAAACCATTTTAGGTAGTTGTCTGCAAACATTTCACAGAGCCATTGCTATTGATAGCCATTTATTAATACCTTCAGTGCTAAGTATTGATAAAATCTGAAATGTGAGGCAAAATTAGACAAAGAAGGAGCTACAAATCTTACTGGGAATAGCTGAACAGACTTCTGTTCATGCTGGATTGGGTCAGTGGCAATACGGATGACAATAAACAGCTTTTGTGTTTTAAAAAGACCTTACTTTGTATTCACAGTGGCATAACTTATCAAACATTGAACCCACAAAACTACTTAACACTGGTGTTGCTGTGAACCCAATGACTGCTGGAGCCACATTAAAAAAAAAAAAAAAAAAAGTTTTGAATTATGGTTTCTTTGCCATGAAAAAGCCTTTGCCCTGAAACCTTCAGCTCACAATCAGGAGATGGGCCATGAGATCGGAAATGCATCTAACAATGTAGAAGTTTTCAAATCTAACTCAGCAATTAGAATTACAGTATTATTGGTACAGGTCAAAAGACTTGTCTTTTAACAGCTGTGAATACTCATAATTACAGGTTTTAGAGTCAAAGTAGACTTTTTTATGTGCTGTTTTCAGCAAGGAAGCAGAACGCAACAATTTTTAAAATTAAATTAATAAAAACCATAGCTTGTATCAGTGTCTGGCTTGTGATGTATTATGGTGAGATAACTGCAATGCACATAATGGAAATGAATCTGTAGAATGAATAGTGTGTGCACTGGAACCCGGCAGTCTGGAACCAAGTAAGAAGCTATGGTAACCCCTGGCACTTGCTACAGTCATGAGGATGACAAATAACTTGGTTCTTACTCTCTTGGGCCCGAACAAATTGTGGTACAGTGTTCTGAACCGCTTTCGGGTGTAATTGCAGCGATATGCTCCTCCCATCAGGTACTCTATCACCAATCCAATATCAATCAGACTTATCCGATAATCAGGAGGCAAGTTTCCCTGCAATGAAAATATGGATGGTGGGAGAAGAAATGCTTATTACTGACATTGTTTAATGTATTTAAAATGATGTTAGAATAAAACAAATTAAATAGGTAAAATCAGGAATGTATTATTATGCTGGTTAATTAATTCACCTTAAAATAGATCCAACCGAAACCTGGATATTCTTGCTTGGAAAGAAGACATAAGTTAAATAAGAAGGTGAAGAACTTGTTGGAAGTAACAGAAGACAGATAATGTCAGTACACAGTACTCATATTCTTCAGCTGTGGAAACAAGGAACATGACTGCAGAAACAAAAGCATGAGGATCGATACACTTGAAAAATCAGTCACAGTTGTGGGACTCTAGTTCTGCAAGATAGCACTTTTCCTGCACCAGCTCTCACCCACAACTCATCCTGGCATCTCACATCTCTGCTGGCATCTCTCTGGACTGTGTCATCTGAACTGTCAAGGCATGGTGAAGTGACATCACAAAAAATCTTTTGTTCACATGGGACCTGCTCCTTCCTATTCTGCAGTGTTTCCTTCCCATGTTCCAGGAAAGCAGGGGCAGGAGATAAGATTGTTGTTACAACCCTAGAGGACTTACACAGTATGTGAGCTATCATTATTACTAGTTGCTAGGAGCAAGGAGAGCCTATTAGCATTCAGTTTTGGAGCTATGCTCAAAGGATACACACCCTTGCTTAAGTCTCACACCAAAAATGAGGAAAGCATCTGTATGTATGAAAGCTGCAATAAACAAAATATCTGTGGCTAATTATTTTGGGGTTTGTTTATGAAGAAAACTACAGGCCTAGCAATTTTTCTACATATTCCCTACTTGAGTACCTTACATATTTTACTAAAAGCCCCTCTAGACACATTATCTAGTTATGCAATTTACAGCAGAGCCATGGGGATTGTCTCACAAGAAATGAACTGAGTTTGTGGCAATGGTCATTAGGAGGATCCTGGAAAAGATGACTACATACTTCTCCTTCCATTTCTTTTCCTTTCTTACCCTCTGTTAGATATTTTTATATATCTATATCTAAATAGATATGCATATGTATGTGTATATGCATGTGTACATGTATGTGTATATGTATATGATGTCTATGTCTATGTCTATGTCTATGTCTATGTCTATGTCTATGTCTATGATGTCTTCAGCATGTAACATTTAACTTCAAAGGAAAAAGAATGACAAATATGTCCACATCTTACTGTCATTTTTATGGGAACCCCCTTGCACACATCTTCCTTCTCTTCACTTTCAAATCTGAAAATGGCATCACTAAGGTTATGAGTTCTCCAGTACTTCTGGGTTGCAAAACTATGAAGAGAGATTTCAGTACATATTGCCTCTCACTGCATACGAATTTGCTCTGAGTTAATGGGGCATTTCTATTCTCCAGTTGCGGTAAACCCAATGGGACATCTTGTGTGCTGAATTATTTCAGGCTGGGCTGCACTTACAGATGTGCCAGTCAAGTCTCTTGGGGGTCTCTGGCAATGGAGGAGCAAAACCCTAGTGTGGGCACACTTGCTCTTCCATTCCCTCCAGTGGAACTAAACAAGGTAAATTCTGATCCTTTTGCAGGAGGAAAGGATTAATGAGAAGGCAATGAACCCAAATGAAAATTTGCTTCCTTCTCTAGCTCACTGCTTCTGAATTGACTGGATGACAGCTCATGTTTCAGTAAGCATTCCCTGCTAGAAAAGAAGGCATGATGAAGCAAATTGTGAATAGATCACCTGGCTCTAGAGAAACTAAGAAACCGTTCAGATTTACAGAACCCTCTCTGTTCTGTAGGTCACTGTGCAAAAGATATGACTACAAAATAAAGGTGGAAAGAGAGAAAATTATTCTTCTGTGTCCTATGAATAGTAGCCTTGAAAAAAAAGGATTCCTCTAACAAAAATTTATTTAATATATTCAATATTGCAGAAGGACCAGAAATTGTACCTCTTAGCTTCACAGTTTTTCAGTGCACTGTAATAAATCTAATGTTCTACAATGATATACAGTATAGATTACAGTGAGCCTGTAGCTCTTTTTATGTTCTCATTAGAAGAAGGTTAGTAATTCACATGCAGCAATTTTATGATGTCTATCATGTCTTGCTGGAAATATCTGCATGTCTGGAGATATCTGGTTTCTCTAGAGATGTGCTTATTAGATTAGAGCAAAGAAACACTAAGGGAGAGCAGATGGATGCAAAGATCCTCCTTCCTCTTCTACTTCAGCCATGAAGAGCTTATTTACTGCCCTGCTACCATGCCACAAGCAGCATGCTGAAAAGGCTGAGGAGGGAGGGAGGGAGGTTGCGCTCTCATAGAGTATCATGCCCAGCAATCGGCTGGCATCCAAACGGACAGAAAATCAAGCAAATTTAGTGGAAAAAACTGAGCTGCCAACCATTTTTAAGTAATATCCTGTAGCATATCCTTTTGCAACCTTCCTAATCTTGTCTAATTTGATGGGTGGGGGAATTGCTATGGTTTGCAGGAATGTGTATTAGCTTAGATAATTTGGACATGGTAACATTTATACTGAACAGTTTAAAGAAAAATAACATCTAAAAATGAAATAAAAAATAAACCTCAAAATTTAAAAAATTAAATCCTTCTAGGTTTGTTTGGTTGGTTTTTCCCCCCAAATGTTCTTCTCCTTCCAGAATGCATAAAATGATAATTCTACTAGAACAAGGATGAAAGCATTAGCAGAAATGGGAGTTGCAGCTCCAAGGCAGGTTTGTAGTTAAACAGACTCCTTCCATCTTAAGGTCTTCTCTCAAACTGAATGCTTTAATATTACTAAGTGGCAAAAAACATTTGAGCAGTTAAGAAAGAACAACAGGCATCAGGGTGCTACACGTGTTACGAAGTGTGAGTTTCTTGATGCAGTTCTGATTTCTAAATTATCATAGAAGATTTAGATAAAAAGTTCTGGTAAAATAACTTTGCATCTAAACCTCCCATATAGTACTGAAACACTTCACTAAAGAAAACTCACAAATCCACAGCAAAAATACATATTTCATAAACATTACTTTTCCAAAGTAAGAAGCCCTAGTAAATAAAGCTCGACCATCCTTGTTAGAGGAGTTACACACGTGCCAAAGCATTCACTCTCTCAGCAGACAGCTTGAACCACCCTGGCAGTGCTAACAATGCATGTAAATGAAGCACAGTGGTGAAAGTGGGACAGAGTCACCCCAAGAACAACAAGAATTTGGATGAACTAATTCTAGTGCAGTCTAGGTGGTCAAGAATGACTGAGGAGAAAGTTTGATTTTGAGGTGAGATAGTTATCCTGGTTAATAATCAAAAAGTCTTTTAATGCTGGGACAAACTCCAGTGTTAATGCACTATTCTTCTCATGAAGAAATTTCAGGTTTAAACTGGAGCTAATCAGTTGTGGTACATTTTTCATTTCAAGTACATTTTTGCGTCACCACGTATCAAGCCTCTGAGTCTGCGTGCTGAGGAAAAAATAGTACAGTCAAAATTCTATATATTGCTAGTTTGTTCTTTGGAAATGCAGACATACAGTGCAGTCCAAAAAACCCCACAACTCTGGAAATGTAAATAACTTTGAAGTGGAATTGAGATCTGTTAATTAGATACAATATTGTGGATAAATGAAAAAAAATCCACCTGTTAATTTCTACTGCTCTTCATCTGCTAGTTGAGGCAGGGAAGGATTTTTTTTCTTTTTTTAAAATTTGTAGAGGACAACCTTCACTTGTAGACAGGGCATCCACCACAGCCAGGTTCTGATTTTTTCTGCTTAGCCTGGGTACATTGCTGGGTATGTCTATGGAAGGAAGCCAGATTTAAATGTGAAATTCTGGACCCTTGACAGGAGATGTCAGAACAGCCATGAGGCCAAAAATGCAGGCAGGTTGGCCTCACTATGTAGCTATGGAACTGAGAGGACTGAAAGGTGGTCTGAGGCAGAGTCATTTGTCTTGTTAATAAAGGCAAAATTTATGCACATTTTGATTACTGTAAATTCTTTAAGATTGTGTCTCCAGGTTTTTACAATATGCTGCCTAGGCTACCAGTCTTCACAGTAGTATTTGGAAATCCAAAGGGAAAATGCATTGTTGTATTATATGTTCACATGCATGTGTGTGTGTGCACGTGTGTCTAAATGCTGCCACAAATGGAATCTGATAATGCGACTTCTGTTCTAATTATTTGCTTTATTAAGCAGGCAAGATATTCTTTAAAGCAAAACAAAACACAAAACAAACAACACCCTCCTACTGATTTATACAGCTATATAGTACAATATTAGTAAATTACTGCTTCTGTGATTTTTAAACTTCCATTTTCTATCTGAGAATCCACAATGATCAAGATGCAAATAAATTTTTTAGCATACACATTTTTAAATAATGCAGGTTTTAAAATTGAGATTAACATGTTTTTCATATTGATTAGGTATTGTTTCAAGGTGGCATATTGCATACTTTTATATTTATAGTCTGTGATGCTGTAATTAAATCTGAGAGATTAGGTGTCTGGCATCAAAATATACATGAACTCAATCACAGAATCCCAGAATCACAGATTGTTTAGGTTGGAAGAGACCTTCAAGATCATCGAGTCCAACTTAGCCCTAACACCTCAACTATATCATGGCAACGAGTGCCACATCCAGTCTTTCTTTAAACACGTCTAGGGATGGTGACTCCACCACCTCCCCGGGCAGACTATTCCAGTACCTTATCACTCTTTCCCTGAAAAACTTTCTCCTAATATCCATCCTGAAAAAACTAGCATCATCAGTGTGGTCTTTCATGCTGTCTTTCATGCATGATGTGCCACTTAAAATGGTGATCTCTGTAAAGGATAATAAAAAATGTTTCTACAAATATATCAATGGTAAAAGGAAAGGTAAGGCCAACCTTTATTCTCTGTTGGATGAGGGAGGGAACATAGTAACTGCAGATGAGGAGAAGGCAGAAGTGCTTAATGCATTCTTTTCCTCAGTTTTCAGTAAGAAGACCACTTGCCTTCAAGACAACTTGGTTGGTGGTTGGTTGATGGCGTTAATGAACAGAATGGTCCCCCATTATCAGAGAACTGCTGAGACACTAGGATACTCATAAATCTATGGGCCCAGATGGGATCCATCCCAGGGTGATGAGGGAGCTGGCAGATGAGCTTGTTAAGCCACTCTCCATCATTTATCAACAGTCCTGGCTCACTGGTGAGGTTCCAGATGGCTGGAAACTGGCCAATGTGACACCCATTCACAAAAAGGGTGGGAGGAAGGATTCTGGTAATTACAGACCAGTCAGCCTGACCTCAGTACCTGGCAAGATAATGGAACAGTTTATACTGAGTGTCATCACACAGAATTTACAGGATGGCCAGGGTTTCAGGCCCAGCCAGCATGGGTTTAGGAGAGGTGATCATGCCTGACCAACTTCATCTCCTTTTATGACCAGGTGACCCACCTGGTGGATACAGGAAGGGCTGTGGATGTTGTCTATTTGGACTTCAGCAAGGCCTTTGACACTGTGTCCCACAGCACGCTCCAGGATAAGCTGGCAGCCCGAGGCTTGGACAGGAGCACTCTTTGCTGGGTTAGGAACTGGCTGGATGGCCAGGCCTAGAGAGTGGTGGTGAACGGTGCTGCATGCAGCTGGCGACCAGTCACCAGTGGTGTCCCTCAGGGATCTGTGCTGGGGACAGTTTGGTTTGATATTTTTATTGATGACATGGATGTGGGTATTGAATCTTTGATTAGTAAATTTGAGGATGACACTAAGCTGGGAGCGTGTGTTGATCTGTTGGAAGGTGGGATGGCTCTGCAGAGAGATCTGGAACAGTTGGATGGATGGGCAGAGTCTAACAAGATGAAGTTTAATAAGTCCAAGTGCCAAGTCCTGCACTTTGGCCACAATAACTCCCTGCAGCGTTATAGGCTGGGGAAGGTGTGGCTGGCTGGACAGTGCCCAGGAGGAAAGGGACCTGGGGGCACTGGTGACAGCAGCTGAACAGGAGCCAGCAGTGTGCCCAGGTGGCCAAGAGGGCCAATGGCATCCTGGCCTGGATCAGGAATAGTGTGGCCAGCAGGAGCAGGGAGGTCATTCTTCCCCTGTACTCAGCACTGGTCAGGCCTCACCTTTGAGTATTGTGTCCAGTTTTGGGCCCCTCAGTTTAGGAAGGATGTTGAGATGCTTGAGCGTGTCCAGAGGAGGGCAACAAGGCTGCTGAAGGACTTGGGAAACAAGCCATATGAAGAATGACTGAGGGAGCTGGGGCTGTTTAGCCTGGAGAAAAGGAGACTCAGAGGTGACCATATAACTCTGCAACTTCCTGAAGGATGGTTCTAGGCAGTTGGGGGTTGGTCTCTTTCCTCAGGCAGCGACTGACAGAACGAGAGGACAGAGTCTCAGACTGTGTCAAGGGAAATATAGGTTGGATACAAGGAAAAAGTTTTTTCTAGAAAGGCTGATAAAGTATTGGAATGGTCTGCCTTGGGAGGTGGTGGAGTCACCATCCCTGGCTGTGTTTACAGAAAGACTGGATGCGGCACTCAGTGCCATGGTTTAGTTGAGGTGCTAGGGCTGGGTTGGACTCATTGATCTTGGAGGTCTCTTGGAGGTCTCTAAACAATCTGTGATTCTGTGATCTGACTGTCAAATGCTGATGTGTACATTAAGAAGTTTTTTTCCAAGGAGGTATTTTCATTTAAACTGCTGTCAGGTCTGCTGACTGATTTATGGCTTGGTTGACTGGTAAGGAATCTGCTCAGTTGGCAGGGCTATGGTGAGCTGTCACTTCTCCTTGTGAACCCTGGCTGTTCCTCATTACTGGCAAAATGAGAAATACAGCCCCAGAGGTCTGTTCTTTTCAGGAAGGTGCTGAAGAGCTGCACCAGGCTGTCTGTTTTCAAAGCCCTCACGTATGTTCCTAAGACTGATTCAGTGTAGTTGGAATCACTGAAGATTTTAGATATTGACTGAAGAAAGAAAGATAAATTTATGGAAAGATAATCATCATCTACTAGTTAGAAGTCACCGTGGAAAAAATAATGTAATCAAATATAGTGTAAGTTTATCTAATGTCTATCCATACACATCCATAATTATAGATCATATTTGACTACTTTGATGCCTTTTCTTTCAAGAGTTTCTTTAAAAATACATATTTAATTAGGGGCTCAGAAAAAAGAGATTAATATTATTTTGTTACTAAAATACAATTTGCTATGCCTTTGAAGAAGGACTTGGAAAGGTGATTCTAGGGGAGAGGAGGTATTTGGAAAGGTATATACTTTAAAGCAGAAGACAAATTATGCTTCTTTCAAATTCTTATAGGCACATAAATAACTGCATATTGAGTAAAAAAATATTCTGGAAACTTGGGCTTCAGGAGTAGTATCCATTCTAAATAGTTTCTACCTTTACTCTGCTCAATCCAAGAGGATTTGTACATAGGTTCTTTTTGTAGGCATTTCACACTCTTCAATGGTCACTTAATACACTAAACATAATTGGACAATGATGATGCCATTTAGCACACTAACCAAAGAATAGCACCAGAACCTTCCTACACATGCTACTGATTATTCTGTAGAACTACTTAATAAAAAGGTGTTCTATGACACATTACTACTCTCCTCCCTTAAGTGACTTAATTCTACTCAGCTGTCACTGATGGAAGAAACCACTAAAATCCGTGCTCTTAGGGAAAAACCAAACCAAACCAAACCAAACCAAACCAAACCAAACCAAACCAAACCAAACCAACAAAAAAGGTCCTCTCCCTTTTCAATTTTCTATCTAGTCCCACGTACAGAAATATCCTTTCTCAAGTACACTACCCTTGAGGTCTGACTTACATAATATGCAAGGTTGTAATCTGCACATGCTTTGGGAGAATATTCAAGCTGATGAGGTGATTTGCAGACTCAATCTCCTTACTTGATCCGTATATTTAAAGGATAAGGGATTCTTATTTATTGCAGCTGTTGTAACTCGTAATCCTGAGCACATTGGTAAAGGTACTTGGTATCTCC
Organism: Hirundo rustica; assembly: GCF_015227805.2. Taxonomy (NCBI): domain Eukaryota; kingdom Metazoa; phylum Chordata; class Aves; order Passeriformes; family Hirundinidae; genus Hirundo; species Hirundo rustica. The sequence goes on along the minus strand of NC_053488.1, from coordinate 57,795,748 downwards.
TTTCTGCCACTATCTCTTTCAGTATTTCTGTCCAGCTCTTCTAATGGATTTTTATAATTCAAGATTGTTGAAATTAACATGACAAGGGTCAGGGGAAAGTTGCACTACTCTTTTTTTTTTTTTTTTTAATTTCTGCTGAGGATGATGGCTACAATGAACTATACAATACAGAATGAGGAACTGTTTCAACAAGCCAGGATACAGAACAAAGGTAACAGCTGTTTTACAGGCTCAGAAGTAAACCAGCAACACGGAAAGTAACTTTGACAACAGTTGCAGGTATAGAAATATACAAGTAACAGCATAAATCCACACAGTATGTAAGAGTCTATAATTATGGCAGCAGACACACTATTACTCAAGCGTCTAAAACCACAGAGAAAGCAAGCCAAATAACCTGCTAATTGTGCTTTGTATGCAAAAAGTTCATATTTGGAGCACACAAACAGGACATTCTGTACTGGCAGGAAGAAGAAGGCTCTGACTGAAAGCTCATGCAAAACAGAGATTGTATCTAGCTAAAAAAAAAAAAAAAAAAAAAAAAAAAAAAAAAAAAAAAAAAGGCATTATTTTCAACCTACCGTCTATTGAAGTCTTACCTTTTTCACGTCCCTGACTAGATGATGCAGAGTGTTGGATGGTCCATGTCTCTGCAAAGAATGAATGAAGAAGAACAAAACAGTTTGCACAAAATACAAGTGTTGAGATAAATTTCTCACCTTGGTAGTTTAGAAATCAGGCAGCTGAGAGCACTTCAACTGTACAGTATTATCAATTAAAAAAAAAAAACAAAAACACAACAACAAAAAACCACAACAAAAAACCAACCAAAACCAACAAACCCAAACAATTACAAGAGCATTATTTGACCTGTTTTCTTTTTCTGTAGAAAACTCTTCCCTAAGAAAACCCAATTAACCGCCACACTGGATGAAAACTGAAGTCGTGTGTTATCAGGTTAGGCTCCTGGCTTAGAAAAGCCAGCACAACCTCTGGGGAAGATTGGAAGCAAAACCAGCTGCTTTAGTCTCAGCCTTCCTGCACTCAGGACTTCCACTTCCACTGCTGGTGGCTCTGAGACACTCTGAGCCTGGCATTGCATTGAGATTGTCTCATCTGAAAGCCGCTGCCCATGAATGCATATGCATTTGAATGCAGAAATGCACAATCTGTGAATTTATCCAATCTTCTTTAGACTCCAGCTGTCATTGCAAAAATATTCTGCATAGGAGTTCCACAGTTTTGATACTACTACTACTACTACTACTACTACTACTACTACTACTACTACTACTACTATTATATCTTATTTTATTTTCTGCTTTGTTTTTTGACTGTTGCTGATATTTTAAGAGACTTTTATGAGAGGTCTTCTTGGTTGTAGCTGATGATGGATGAGATGACTACATATGTAGAGTCAATTTTTCTGTGTGTGCATTGCTCTGCACTTCCCAATGCTTAATTTTACGTAACCCCACCTCTGAGCATGATGAGATTTACCAGTGATTCTTCATATGCTGCTTCAGATTTTCTAAACTGCCTACAAAAATTATTGTCTCTTCTGTAGGTACCATTTTTCAGATCTTACCTAAACAAACTGAACAGCTGTGGTCCCAGGACCGAGTCTTCCGTAACCCTGGTCATAATGTCCTTTTGTGGTAAAACTGAACCATGTATTCCTTCTCCCTGTTTTCTAACATTCAAGTAGTCTCTAAACCAAAAACATCAGTGATCTTCTAAACCATGGCAGCTAAATTTCTTTAATAACCTTCAAAGTTTTAAAGTACTATCAGACAGTTCTTTTTTTTTTTTTTAAAAAAAACCCAAACAAACAAACAAACAAACAAACAAACAAAAAAAAAAACACCAAAACAAAACCAAATGCACAAGCACAACATTCTCCTGCATGGCGATTGCAGAAATGGCAATAGATAATAGATTTCTAAGGCTTAACATTTTCCTATAGAAGATGGGTAAACTCTTTGTTGACACAAAATTGATTCCCTTGACTATATTTCTATACATTAATCTATTTTTACAAATTTGCCATGGCAGAGATATGGTTCACTGGTTTGTAGCTTCACAGGTCACTCCTAGGTCTCATGCTGAAATATAGTATTTTTTAACTGGTGTTGTGATTTTTTTTGGTGCTAAGGCTACTATGAATGCATTTGATCATATAGTATAACAGGTAGTTTAGGCATTTCAGAGCCTTGGTCTTTTGGATTTTGTGCATGAAAAAATGTATGCTGATTTCTGTAGCAATAAATTTGTTCCAAAAGCCCTTCTTTTAGATGTAGAGCTGAAAACTTCTGTCAAACTTATTCCCTGTAAAAACTGGCCTTGGTACAAGAACTACAATACTTATCCCTGTTACAAGAAAGCTCATAGGCATTCTGTTCTTAATACATAGATGCTAGTCAATAGCAAAATGTAAGCTGACCAAGGATCAGATGGGAGTTTGGCATATATATACCACACACAACACTCACACATCTATCTATCTATCTATCTATCTATCGATCTATCTATCTATCTATCTAATCTATCTATCTACTTGTTCCTCTTTATTTTGCCCAAATTTAATAAATCCTTTTCATATTTGATATTTTGCAAGACTGACTTCTGGTCACCATCAGTGTGAAACACCTCCAGATAACGGCCCAGTGTATCAGCTTATGACAGCAAAGGCTTTGAAAAGTACTGGCAGAAAAAAACCTTTTTGAAAAGAAAAGCCCTATCACAGCCCTTCTACAACACACAAAAGTGGGAATTCTAAGAACTAGACAGTGCTTTAAGAATTTTTTCATAACACATAAGAAGTTTGAACTTTCTGAACTACTGCCTAAGTAGGCAGTAGTACTGAGAATGTTGGAATGTGTTTTGCATTTGAGAATTCAGAAGCAGACTTAACTTGTGCAGTTTTATGTTCATTTTAACAGCAAGGATTAAAAACTTGCAAACAGGTTTTTAAAAGTGAAAGATCTAATTTTCAGAACTCAATGTGGGCATGGGGAAGTCCTTCACTGTAACAGAGACAGTGATTAAGAGTTGGAAGATTTTCTGAAACAGCATTTTCAGGAGTCATATAACACCACTGTATGGGTCCGAACTTGCCATCTGCCTAAATCTTAGGTTTGTCATACTGGAATTACAATGACAAGAAATTAGCTGGCACTGTGTGAGGCTTATTTCATGTCTTACAAAATCCATACAGCAGCATGTTACATTATATGAGAGACAAACAAGAGAGACAATATGGACACTGAAAAATTTCTGCAGCAGGTGTTGACTGCCTGCTGCATCATCATCATGTCACTACAATAGAAGTGGAAGCTAGAACAGTGAATATAGAGACAGAAAATTTGCCTTAGGCTGGCCCTACCGTATTGTACAATTCCTCTAGCCGGGAGATGGTGAGAAAACGATGCATGCTTACTCCATTTTCTATGAGTAATTTCACAAAATCCACTCTGTCCAACACCAGTGCGTCCAGCATTGCTTGCTCAAGGGAGCCCACCTGCAAAGCAAGTGATTAATTGAAACTCTTCCTGGGCGTGGCACGCTACAGCCAGCTGGTTCAGTCAACACTAACACAAGCAGGGAACCCTGACAAAATTCTGAGGGTTGCTCTTCTATGCTTGAAATGGGATAATCATGGTTTTAATCTGTAACACTTTTTTCTGATTCAGGGCTGCATTTCAGAAATGAAAATCAGTGTGCTAGCTAAAATACTCTAGAAAAAACTGATTAGGACAAATCACTGTGAACTGGTGATCACATCTCTACCTTATTTACCATGTCTTTATTATCATTATTTCTTTTCCTGTCAAACATCTTATTTGTACTGGATATATTTGTTATGTGCACACAAAATCACTTTAATTCTGTTATTTCTATAGTTTTCTTCTGTTTGTGGTGTGGAGCCTCAGGGACATTTAAACACTGAGGAAACTGAAATAGCTTCATAATTTGCATTTCTTTGAAGGCCCAAATGCAAGAGGTCTTCTTACACAAAACCTCTCCTTCTTATCTCTTGTAGGTCAGGCAGAGTTAGAAGGATGAGATAATTTCGTCCAGCTTTTAGCTTCCAAAACAATTGCAGTTTGCAGAATTTATGCAAATTTTTGCTATGATGTGCCGATGAAGAGATAACAAAGAGGACAGTTCAGTGCCATGTTTTGACACATACTTATGCCCAATATCAAAACCAAAATTTTCTGTTCACTCAGTGACAGAAAAGGCAAGGATTTTTGTACTAGCTTTTAGGGGTAGCAAGATGCAGAAACCTACATTTAAAGCAAGGATACTTAAACAGAAGCTTTCCCCATTGTTATTATTTTTCCATGGGGAATTGTAAATGCTCATGTAATGGTAATGTGAAATTTTACTGACAGTGATGAAAAAAGTGTCATAGTAGTGACTATTGTGGTGCAATAGTCTTTTGAGTGAATAACTTCAGCTTTAAGGACAGGTAGAGATCAAGACCTTCTGTGTTTTGTTTTATATATATATTTGTATTTTTTTTTTAATTTAGGTTGTTTTGTTGTTGTTGTTGTTGTTGTTTGGTTTTTGCTTGTTTGGCTTTTTTTCTGTGTGACTTCTTTCGCTTCCTCCTCTGCCTGACACAGTATTTGATAACCCTTCTGTTTACAGCTCTACCACTCCTAAGAGAATCCATGCCCCTGGTGCTCCTTGGGAATGCTATTCCTGGGAACAACTGGAGCACAGGACGGTGCAGATGTGGAGCAGGCAGACCGATGCAGAACATCAGTAGGCAGAGAATTAACACCATCTGAGGTCTGGACCACAGCCCACCCGTGGTGACACTGCTGATCACCTCCTGCAGTCCACCTGACCTCAAACATTTGCATGGTGTATTTTTTATGTAAATTATTCACTTTAAATTTAGTTTTTGCATATAAAAGCATACTGCTTGAAGAGTAAAAATAAGTTTTGATTTTGCTTGAATTCATAGCCTAGTACTAAGACATAGCTGTACACTTGTTTTCCTCGGCTTGCAGAATCATACTTGGTAGCATCAATCTGGTACTTCCTGTTTTTTCAGCCGAATGGTTTCCTGATCTTAAAGCATCGCTAGATGTCACCATTTCCTTGGACAACAGAACACCTTAACCTCTGCAACTGTGCCTGCCTCCAGCAAGCTGAGATTGGGAACCGTGTTTTTGGCAGGACCCAGCGTGTTTGAAACCACCATCACAAACAGAGTGGATTTAATACTCCGTAGAGTTCAAAGTGTTTCCAATAGAAGATGTTGTGTATATATACATATATAGATAGATAGATATACTGTACCGGCCACTGTTGCCCATAAATAAAGATCTGGCTGCGGGCGATGTCTACTCTGTTCCAGGCTAGTGCTAGGCTCAGCTGGTCAGGAGCAGATGCATTAGCTCCTGTGCATACAGACAGGGGTGCAGGGGGAAACGAGGGGGAGAAAGAAACAAGACATTAGACTCATTATTCCCTTGTAACTCCTCTTTGTGAGAAGTCTCAGAGATGTCCATGTCGTTTCTGCAACTGATCTCATATTAAAACAAAACAAAACCTTCCATTACACTTGCTAAAAAAAAAAAAAAAAAAAAAAAAAAAAAAAAAAAAAATTAAAAAAAAAAAAATCTGGATCTGTTGTTCTCAGATTGTCTTGTCAACATTAATTATTTCCTCATATTCCCTTCAATATACAGCAGATACAGGCGATATCAGAAGAGGTAATTTGTGGTGAACTAAACTGGTTGTTTCCCTCCTATTGGATGGGAAGCAAGAGAACAAGCCAATATACAGATGGAGCTGCAGGAATACATGCACACCCACACATATCACGAGACACACACACACACACACACACACACACACACACACACACATGTTCCTCCAGCAACTGCAAGTAGATCCATTTCATACAGACACCACTGATTTCAGTAGCTGTGCATTTTTGGCATCTTATGCCTTCCAGCTTGGTAAGAAGCATAGGAATTTCTCCTCTATTGGTATGGAGGTGTTGCTGGGACAAATTTGCCTTCACATATGAAATACCCATGAAAGAAAGAATTCTATAAAGCTTGTGTCAAGGTATAATATATCCAAATTAAATGAGAAATTATGCAGACAATAAGATGGATTTGGAGCTGTTTGTTTTTGGAAGGGAGGGTATGTTTTTCCTGCAGTTTTAATGAACACGGTGGGATATTCCTGTCCTGCTGTGCTTTTTTAATATTTCACGGTTCTCAGCCAATTTGTAATAATAAAACAGCATTTGTGTTTCAATGTCAAAGGGAGAACTGGCCTGAATGGACTGATCAACCAAATAAATAAAGGGCCCTTTGACTTTTAACTACATATCTGTTTGCAGTGGTTAGGTGATTGTATAAAGGCTTATTTTTTAAAGACATCATACCTCTACTGTTATTTTGTCTTCATTAATTCTTATACTGATATCATGGAGTGAGGATAAATAATAGCTTTTCATTACTTCAAAGCATTTCTGTCCTCATTTCAGTACTATTCAAACCCACATAGTGTTCCAGTGAAAGTGGACTCTGAAACTGGAGGCAAGGAAAACATAAAGCTGGCTTCTGAAACTCCCTGTGGAGACCTTAATAAAAACCTTTGTAGAGCTTAGCCTATAGTTTAATTTCATAACTATCAACTTTGAAGTCAGCTTTCTGCTGCCATTGCAAATACTTGTCAATACCTACAATAACTATTTGAGAGATGGTGGATTTTGGATCATCCAAATCACATTCATACAGAAGTGAGCTCTGATAAAAAGGTGGACAATGCAGGAACAGAACAGAATTGAAACAAAAGGAAGAAGGAAAAAAAGAAAGTGAAAATACTTCTGTGACTTCTGTGGCTAAGAAGTATCAGGAATGCCCCTTTGCATAAGATACAACTGCTCATTGCTATGTACTGCAACCCAGACAAAACGTCTCACAAGAGACCTTGGGGGGGGGGGGCGGTGGGGTGGGATGCCAACAACATCTGAAACTTTCAGTTTCTTACACAACCAACATGCAGCATTCAAGAACAGAAAATATTTACCTTTGGGAAAGGCAAAAATGTCTCTACATTTCAACATCCCAAGATTTATTTATAAAAACAGAAAAAAATAATACCTGCAGTGAGTATGATAGTGTAAGTAAAACACAGAGAGCAAATAATGTTCTTCCCCCCTCCTGAAGCAAACAAGAGATGGTCTCATTGGACCTCCTACTTCCCAGTCATATGCCTGCAGGGGAAGTGAAAGCTTTAGCAGGGATTCAGGCAAGGCTTTTGGTGAGCCATGGAGGAGGCACATGGGTGAACTCTAAAACCTGGAGGCAGTGATGGTGATCCCACAGCCTGACAATCTCAGCTTCAAATCCTGATTTTCCTGCTGCAGCCTACAGTATAGGTAGCCAGGGATGCCTTCTAGTTAGAAATCATTTTGGATCAAGAGTGAATCAGATGGACTTGAGAAGGCAAGTGGGCTATTTACACTGCCCCCACTTCAGGCAGAAGTCAAGCTAAATCACCGAAGTTCCAGGTGAATAACTTCTGAGCCCTAGCAGGGAATGTTCTCTACTTTATGTCAACTGACCCTAGCAGTCCTGGGCCATTTCATGCTTTAGAAAAGATTCAGATAGTGGATGAATAGAGGGTCTTCTGGTGCATTTGGTCATAGGAAAGAACAGCTGGCTGGGGGCATAAGGTGGTGCCTGCTCATTCATTCACCAAAATTTTCTTTTGAGCATGCTCGTTTCTCCAGATACTGAGCAGAGGGGAAAGCAAGCCATGGTCCAGTCTGGGTCCTCCCCATCTCCCTTCATTGTATTTAAGGCTACCAGCAGCAGCCAAATTTTCCTGTTGGTACATATGCAGTCCCAGAGTGGGCCCTCTTCTCAGTGCTTGTTGCCATAATGTTTGATTTCATTGCCTCACAGAGCACTTCAGGTATCTGGCAGTTGAAAGAAATGTGTGGTTTCTCAAGGGGATGTTGTACTCCAGGTCTGAAGCTGTCTATCAGCTAGGATGTAGACTGGGCAGTATGGGTGTGCATGCTGGGGCTCTGGTGCATTTGGTTGGATGGGTGCTTACACAGTACAGTTTCTTGCTTCCTTCTCTATCCCATCTTCTCTATGGGGTTTTCAGATGAATGTGAGTAACACTGATATTACTTAAGAGGAGAAGGAAAATCAAAGCTATAAATGTTTGTACCAAGGAGCATATGGGCTGTGGATGCCTTTTAATTGATTTTATTCTACAATAGAAGTGATGGCCTTTGCCTCACATGAAAAAGGAAGTATTCAGGCAATTTTAGGTGGAGTTCTACCCACTATTAACAAGTATGAGTGATTCCACTCATATAAGAAAAACTCCCAGAAAAAACATGATATGGCCTTCTTAAGATACTGTCTCCTTTCAATCATTTCCTTGACTGCATTCAGTGCCACAGTGCATGGACTCATGTCAGTAGGAAGAATCCATAAAGTGATCTTTCTGGGGATGCCTGTCACTCATGAGTGTCACTGTAATGTGATCAAATCAAAGCCAAAGAATATTTGGGAAATAAATAAGTAGAGTTAATAACCCATTGCTTTGTATTATTTTAAATATCATATCACACTTATTGCGTTTAATAATGTTTTAGGTAATATGACTAACGTCTCTGTAATATTTACTCAGTATTCTGGTGTCTGGCTGGTTGTAACATATGCTACTCAAAAGAATGCTTTGAGACTATGTCAGCATCTGCAGTGTGACCCTTCCTTACATCTGCTCCTAGAAGAAAAGTTGCAGTTGGGATGCAATATATTGTTTTGGCAGTATTTTATCTTTGTATAGATATAGGTAGACTGCTGGGACAGCTGTTAGTTCCTGCAGATGTTAATTTTATGTTCTTAGTCTGCCATCCAGAAGTGCTTGCATAGGCTCTTCTGGTAAAAAGTCACACTGTCTACTCAATATTTTGGACCAAAAATGCAATACTCCTAAATGGTAAAGCCTGGGGCTATAAACCTGATGCTGTCTCCTCGGTGAACCAGGGTACACATCAGACAATGAGTGTTGTGCACTTACAGGATTACTGAAGAGCTTTTATAAACTTATTACTACAGCCTTGTACATACTGGCTAATGTAACCAATGTAAATCCCTAAAGGGTTCTCCTAGAATAGTCGATGATCTTGGAGCTCAGATATCTGGAAAGATTACATGAAACATCTACCTAGACAGAAATGGTTGTGGGATATCCATTTCCACAGTGCATTTAAACATGTCAGTGTCCCATTTGAATCAAAATCTAAAGAAAAGAACTAGATTAGGGAAAATAGCAAACCAAATTAACTTTTTGCTTTGTGTCTCTGCAGGTCTGATGTTGTCTCCTGTTTCAGCAGCTCTTTGGTGCAAAAGCTGTGTTTCCACAGCTTTTGCTACAGAATCATCCTGGCAATTATGAAACCAGTTTGCGATATAAAAGCAGATATAAAAAAACAAATACATGAGCAATAACCAGATAGCTGACCTAACTCTGAAACCTTTTTATGTCTGTGATTTCATGGTTGGCATACTATCCTTGACCATCTGATAGTTATTCAGGCTGTAAAGTATGCAGAGGCTTCAGCTCTGCATTAGCCTAACATGGCTTATCTCAGAGGGTACATGGCAGTAATATTGCTGAATGCACATACCACACAGGACCTCTTTCCCAGTGCTGACAATTGTACTGGGGAGGCTCCTGGAGCACCGTCTGAAACATGGCTGGTGCTAGACTACTCCAGACATTGCAACAACATTGTGAACTAGGATCTTTGAAGCCACTTCAAAGCAAGTATTTTTTCAGACCATCTCCATATGCTGTCTTTAAATTCCCTGTCATATGCCTTCTGCTTCACTAGCAGCTGCAAAAGGACAAAATCAATTATGGTGTGAATTCCAACTGTTCAAGTTAAGAGAGCACAAACAGTTAAAGTGTATTGATAAACTTGCATGCTATAAACTCATGCCTTTGGAAACTTACTTCCCACATTTTTGTCTCACAACATTAAAAAAAAAAAAAAAGAAATTTCAAACCATATGCTGTTGTGACATCCATGCAATGTAAATTGATAACCAGTTTGGATGCCATTCTGTAGTTTATTGAACATCATTTCCAAGAAAGATAGATCTTGCTGACTTGTGAAAACAAACAAAGAAATAATACGTGGTGCTGGGTTTGGGGCTTGTGGAATATGCTGTCAAGGAGAGCTCCTGAATTGACAGTGTGTCTGTATCAGAGAATCACTAGGTTGGAAGTGACCTCCAAGATCAATGAGTCCAACCCAGCCCTAGCACCTCAACTAAACCATGGCACTGAGTGCCGCATCCAGTCTTTCTGTAAACACAGCCAGGGATGGTGACTCCACCACCTCCCAAGGCAGACCATTCCAATACTTTATCAGCCTTTCTAGAAAAAACTTTTTCCTAGTATCCAACCTATATTTCCCTTGACACAGTCTGAGACTCTGTCTTCTCGTTCTGTCAGTCACTGCCCGGGGAAAGAGACCAACCCCCAGCTGCCTAGAACCATCCTTCAGGAAGTTGCAGAGTTATATGGTCACCTCTGAGTCTCCTTTTCTCCAGGCTAAACAACCCCAGCTCCCTCAGTCATTCTTCGTATGGCTTGTTTCCCAAGTCCTTCAGCAGCCTTGTTGCCCTCCTCTGGACACGCTCAAGCATCTCAACATCCTTCCTAAACTGAGGGACCCAAAACTGGACAAAAAACTCAAAGGTGAGGCCTGACCAGTGCTGAGTACAGGGGAAGAATGACCTCCCTGCTCCTGCTGGCCACACTATTCCTGATCCAGGCCAGGATACTATTGGCCCTCTTGGCCACCTGGGCACACTGCTGGCTCATGTTCAGCTGCTGTCACCAGTACCCCCAGGTCCCTTTCCTCCTGGGCACTGTCCAGCCAGCCACACCTTCCCCAGCCTATAATGCTGCAGGGGGTTATTGTGGCCAAAGTGCAGGACTTGGCACTTGGACTTCATAAACTTCATCTTGTTAGACTCTGCCCATCCATCCAACTGTTCCAGATCTCTCTGCAGAGCCATCCCACCTTCCAACAGATCAACACACGCTCCCAGCTTAGTGTCATCCTCAAATTTACTAATAAAAGACTCAGTACCCTCATCCATGTAATCAATAAAACATGAAACAGATTTAGTCCTAGCACTGATCCCTGAGGGACACCACTGATGACTGGCCACCAGCTAGATGCAACACTATGGGCCTCGCTATGCAGCCAGTTCGTAACCCAAGTTCTTAAGGCTGCTGTGGGTTTAAAATACATTAATCACAAATTTTGCACAGCAAATAGGCAGTGATACTTTGTGTTTCCAAACCCTTGTCCCACTCCTCCCTGACCAAATCACTCACACAAGGGTAGGATGGGTCATGATATGCTCCTCTTGCACTATAAAAAGCTGCAAATTCCTCATCAGGAAGACTGAGAAAAAGTTACTGCTAGTCACTCACCAGTTTCATACATTGCTCTGCCCCTTTTTTCACATAGTACTGGTGAGTAGGAAGACATGAATTCGTAAAATTAAATTTATGAATTTCAAGGTAACTGAGACCCAGTCTTGAAATCTCCTTAATTATTTTACTTATTACAATTATTATTTTTCTTTAATTTGAGAGAAAAGCAGCTGTGGGAAGTAAGTTTCCAATGTCATGAAAACGCCAATGCCATGAAAATTCCAACAGCATGAAAAAATAATTTTGATTTATTCTACCTATTACAAATAAATTACTTATTAAAAATCAATAGACAAGTGGTTCAGCATTGTTGCCTTAGACTTTGATGAAAAACACAAATATCCATCAGTCTAGTGAGGTATATTTACAGAAAGAGAGTATTTCTTTCAAGGTGGGCCGGAACACTTGTGCAATGACATGGTGTGAATAAGGATGACTGACTTGGCTGAGATAACACAGCTCATCTTTGCACATATTAATTAAAGACCCAATGGTCAGGAGGCTTATATGAACCAGGTGCACCTGATGAACCGGATCTTCATTGAATACTTTAATAATCAGAAAGTCCTGAGGAACAGGGAAGATGAGATACAAGTCTTAGTTCCTCTGGCTCATTTTTAAGCAAAACTGCCATCAGCAGATTTTCAAATCAAGATTCTCAGAAGCATGAAAGGAGATGTCAAAAGTACTTACACAGACTCAGGCACCGCCTGAGCTAACAAAAGCTTCATATGATGACTTGCACCTTTAACATGAAAAGGAAAGGAAATTTTATTTTACTAAGGGGCAAACAGCACCAATTAGGTAACTTGCAAAATGGATACTCCAAATCATGGAGGACTGCTCATATACTGAGATTGCAGCCACTAAAACAGTTGCTCATGTGAATACTGCAAAAGTGCATATCAAATATAAAACAATCCCTCACAGGCCTATGCTTTATTTTCTTCAGCTTCCAAGGGTCAGTTTTCAGAAGACTCCAGGGATCCATACTGGAATACAGACCTTGAAAACACATCTAGAAAAAATGGAATCACAACTCTAAGACATTCTTTGCCTTATTAATAGAAAACAAGAGGAATACTTTCAGAGATGAAAGAACAAATGTGAAGAGAATACCTTGACACTGAGGATAATGAAGGCTTCAGTTACATTTAAGATAAAAATGAAACCTGTAATTATATTATTTCCAAGGGACAAAAAGGAGAAATTTGGTGATGGATGAAATTCTTGATCCTTGTTTAGAATTAATTTATTAATTAATATAGACCAGTGCCTATAATGAACTCTAGCAAAAGCAAATTTATTTCATGCCAACATTTTAAGAGCAGAACTGTAACATGTAATGGCTTAGAAAGATGCAACAACCAGCCAAATTTAAGATTAAAAAACCAATCATCTCCACTCTGCAAGTGGAGGCTGAAAGGAACCCCACACTACTTCCAGAATTTCTTAGGAATGACTACAGATAACATCTTACTCTGACAATAGAGCCTTTTTTATCTAAATGGATGTTCTATAACTACCGAGGTAATCTGAGTTCTTTGGCTGTCTTCCTGTGAATACTAAACTTCTCAAGAACCTAGTGTGGGGATCGCCACTGGTATTTCTTGTGGCACATCTGATTGTGTAGAACCAAATTTCAGAAAGGAAAACCGGTGGTTGTTTAAACATTAAAGCTGTTTAAACATTAAAGAAAGAGCTGGATTAGATTAAAGCAGTTAGAGCAAGAAGAATACTTCAGTTTCACAGTATAGACTTAATCATCTTGATAGATATATCAATAAATGCAGGTTTCAGCACATTAGAGACACAAACTGGATTGATATAGACTCACTGTGGAGTTTAACTCTGTTACCTTTCAGTAGTGCTGTCAGGATAGCTAGATCAATATCCTGGTGTCCTTCTGATCCCATTCGAAAAACTGTGATCTGCAATGTTAATAGACAATACCATTATTGAAACCAGGGTAATTTAAAAAAAAAAAACCACAACAAAAACAAACCAACTTAAATGAGGGCACCATGACTTGTATCTTAAAATGTCCTGATGTCTATGAGATAATCTTACTTTATTTGCTGTATGAGAAGCTTATTAAAAAGGAATAACATACAGTATCTCTTGTGACATAAAATTTGCTAAGATAGAAATTGTATTAATCTTCATATGGAAAAATGGTGTTCAGTGACACTTGCAGGGTGAAATTAGAGATGAAGGAATGTTCCTGTATTAGAGTGACATTAGACTTAGTGTTCCCAACAGATTATGAGGAAGATTTAGGTGTATTATGAGTGTGGACCTAATTGCTGGTATATGACATAGAATAAATATTTTCAAGTGGTACTAGAAACTCATTCAACCTTACGATTCTATGTAGGAGAGAGTTTGATAAATAATACAAGAATTACGCTTCTAAGAAGTCTAGGAATGTCTTCAGCCACGTACGGTCAATGACCTATCGCTCTAAGTTATAGACTCTGAGGCAGTGAGGTGAGATAAACAATTCATAAGTAATAGGAATGAATATATGTGCAGCTGTTCTTTCTAGCCAGATTCATTCTTGGTTAAGACTGCATTGAAATATACAGAAGTGTAAATCCCCTTGTTCCTTTTGTTGCCATAGCAATAGCTTTTTTTGAACCTCTGCTTCTTACAAAGCAAGAGAGATTGCAACTTTTTACTTGTGCCTTTCCTTTACATAATTTTGATCTAAACATTTGTTACCCATTTTTTCTTTTGTCAGTATGGACTCCTCGATTCCTTTTTTCCTAGAGTAAGTGGCACCTTTAATTAGGAATTACATAAGCATTTTTTACATTCATATTGAGCAACATCTGTTTCCATGTTCCTAGATTCTTACTCATATAGCACTGAACAGCAGCAGTATCTGATATTGAGCCAACATCAGGGCAACAAGAGCTGTCTGCCATCACAGAAGAAGGAGGCATACGAAGTCCGAAGGACAAGGAAGAACTTCAGTGATAAGCTTCAGTCTGACAGCTGAAAAGTGCTTCCGAGCATATCCCAGGAAATCCAGTGCAGCCCTGTTTTGGCAACTATTCGACCTTAATTTGATCCTAGAGCTCCAGGAGTTTCAGAGGCTTTGGCCTCAGTGACAGTAGTACAGCATCCTAGAGGCTAAAAAGCAACTGGATAAAGTAATAGGAAACTGGTTTAGCTTATTTAGTCAATTGAGTTAGGTGATGCCCAAAAAAACTGATGTAAGATATTACTTATGTTAGGCAACCTCCTCAGCTAAAGTACACTATTTCCAAGCTAGATTTAATTTGATCCTTCAAAGCGTTCTCAATAGAAAGCCTCATACCACATACCTCATTCCTCATACCACAACTTCAGAATGGAATAGAATAGAATAGAATTAGAATAGGAATAGAAGAGTAACAGAATACATTATTTCAGTTGGAAGAGACCCTCAACAATCATCTAGTCCAACTGCCTGACCAGGGCTGGCCAAAAGTTAAAGCATAGTATTAAGGGCATTGTCCAAATGCCTCTTAAACGCTGACAAGCATGGAGCATTGACCACTTCTCTAGGAGCCTGTTCCAGGGTTTGATCACTTTCTCATAAAGAAATGTTTTATGGTAATTTTCCAATTTTTTTTCTATTTCCCTGATGACCAGTAATGAAGATTTCCCTGCAGACAGTCTACCCACAGGTAATATGAATAGAAATACACATTTCCATGTATGTCTCATCTCAAAACATAATCAGTATGTGAGGAGATCAGATTAGACCCTCTGCTGTACATGGTCATGATGTGCTTCCCATGCCACAGATTACAAACTTGGAGGTAGCATGAAATGGCAAAATGTCCTTCTCTGTCTTTAAGGCCTCAGGAGAAGCAGTCTGCACATTGGCAACTGAACATACTGAACAATGGAATTTGGAGGAGGAACAAACACCAGCTCAAACTAAACACAGGATCCGTGAACTCCCAGCTTAATAAAAAGTAATCACATAAATTGCGAGCACTGAACAACTTATCACCACAGGAAAGAAAATAGTTTTCAGACACTGGACCACATACAACCTTAAACTTCCAATTTCTTTTTCAACCCTCTTCTCTGCATGCATCAGAAAAATACCCATCAGAAGAACAAAGTATTGCTGAATTAAAAATAAAATGGACTTATGTAAATTAGTGACATTAGAATAAAAAGGCTGCCCTTCCACATCAACTACTGCTTTATTATTATTTTTAAAAGACCTAGCATAATTTAAGTAGTAAAATAAAGACAAATAATTGGGGAAAAAAGATAGAAATTGAAAGATTGGTCACACTCGCACTAGAATTATAATTTTTGGGTCATGTCTGATTGAACTAGAATTTCAGACAGAACCAAGGGAAAATATGCTACTTCATACAATCTCATAATCATAGGATATTTTAGTTCAGAAAAGACCTCTAAAATAATCCAGTTCAACTATTGACAGAACTGCCAAGTCCACCACTAAACTATGTGCCACATCAACTCATCTTTTAAACACCTCCAGTAATCTCCAGTAGCGGTGACTCAACCACTTCCCACTACAGCCAGGTCCAGTGCTTGACAAGCCTTTCAGTGAAGATTTGGTTCCTAATATCCAATCCAACCCTGCATCTGGTGCAACCTCAGGCTGTTTCCTCCTGTCCTGTTACCTCTTACCTGGGAGAAAAAACCCCTGATCCCTGCCTCACCCCAGCCTCCTTTCAGGCAGTTCTAGAGAGTGATAAGGTCTCCCCTGAGGCTCCTTTGCTCCGGGCTAAACACCTTCAGGTCCCCCAGCTGATCATCATCAGATTTGTACACCAGACCCTTCCCTAGCTCTGTTGCCCTTGTCTGGACATGCCCCAGCACATCACATTATCACAGAATCCCAGAATATCCTGAGATGGAAGGGACCCACAAGGATCATTGAGTCCGACTCCTGGCCTTGCACAGGACAGCCCAAGAGTCACACCATGTGTTCAAACTTATTGTCCTAATGCTCCTTGAACTCTGTCAGGCTTGGTGCTATGACTACTTCCCTGGGGAGCCTGTTCCAGTGCCCAAGCATCCTCTCAGTAAAGAACCTTCTTCTAATATCCAGCCTGAACCTTCCCTGACACAACTTTTGGCCCAAAACAGAACACAGGACTCAAGGCCTCAGGGACTGACCCTCACCTAAGGCTGAGCACAGGGGGATGGTCATTGCCCATGTCCTGCTGGCCACACCGTTAGTGATATAAGCCAGGATGCCATTGGCCTCATTGACCACACGGGCAAACTGCTGGTTCATGTTCGGCTGGATCTCAACCAAATGCTAACTTAATTTCAAAATGCTCTGAGTTTAGGACTTCAAAGACTCAGCTGGCACTGTGGGCTTCTGTCTTTTCTAGATGCACAGAGGCAGTAAGCAAATATGTCCAGCTTCTTCTTATGGCTTAGGTTTACTGTCACTGTCTACCTCTGCTTGCTCTCTGTGGCAGAGACACTCCTCCTGTTTGAGGTAATTGAACTTTTGTCCTGGCAGATACTCAGCAAGTAGGAGTAACTGAGGTTAATCCTATTGTGTGAGGCTATCGGTGAGAACACAGAACCAACCCCAGATAAACAGTCTGGCTGGAGCCTAGGCTGAAAAGCAGAACACAGTAGAAAATCTGAGTATGTATCAAACACTTTACACGATAAATATCTGCAGACAAAGGTCCGTTTGAGCTATCCATCCATAGCAGCTGGCTGGGTAGCATCCGCCTCTCCTTCAGAACAGATGCCTCTCACTGTTACTCCTTGACACTGAGAGATTTTTTACCTGGCACCAGATATAGATGGGTTGATAACAGACATTTTTCTGGAAGCATGCAAGGTTTAAAATACATACAGCAACCTTTAATTTCTGTAGTCAGAGGCAAGAGGAAATGCAGACATGTCTTAAATTATTTATGCAGAACTCACCCTTAGAAATATCTTCAGGTCTTAAAAACCCTGTCTGTTTTGCTGGAGACCTCTTCTGTTATTTTCTTTCCCCTGAGCTAACAGGTAAAGAATTTATGTTTCCAATAGGGTCATCTAACTCCAAGAGCCATTAATGTATCTCACAACCTGCCAGCACTACTTACAGTACATCGGTGGGTACCAGTGTTCTCCCTGCAGAGAACTGATAAGCAACACACTAAGGACATTGGCTGTAGCCCTGTTAGAAGGGGATACAGATGCCACTGCACTAAAAAACATGCTGTGCTAAGGGAAAATATCTGAGTCAGTAAGCTCTATTCCCAGCTACCTTCTTTTAGATAAGTATCTTCCATCTTGGTAGATGCAAAACTAACAGAAAATAAAAGACTTAGAAACCCATTTAATAACTCATTGCTAAGAAAAAGAAAAAGAAAAAGCTTTTCTTCTTTCAGTGAAGATAAAGTGCCTAAGAGCTTTTCACCTACCTACTGTAGACCCTTTAAGCCTGTCCTTGTGTTGTACCCCCTGGACAACTTTAACAGAAAATAAATACAGAAGGAAGAACAACCTACTAAGGTGTGCATTTGGAATCCAGCATATTTAATTAGGAAATAATAAACCCCAAGAAGCTTGTATTAAAAAGTAATATTTGCTAAGGACTCATTTATATATCAAAAGGAAACAAGGGGGTAAGAGTTGCAGTTTTAGTCAAACTACCACCAAACATTCTTCTGTATTGCTGTGAAAAACGTCTTGGATTATGCAACATAAAATGTGTATTCTATTTCAGCTGTTGAAAGCTGTTTTTTGGGAGATGTGTTATCCTTCTCTTGTAACTCCAGGGGGGAGGGGGCGGATGCCTTCTGATAACGACCCAGCCATTAAAACCAGGTGGGGCAGTGTTTCTTATCTCTTTCACCACCCCTCCATCCTCCAGGGGGACATCTTCTGATAATGGGCCATTAGGGCCCACCAATGACATGACACATTGCATCATCCCATTGTGAGATGCTCCACACACTGGGGGAGGAGCCAACAGTTCCTAGCTAGATAAAAACTGGGACTGAAGGACACAAGTGATCCCATTTTTCCACTGGATTCCCGGAGAAAGACTGGACCCATCTCGTCACCACTGGTTTTTCTACACGATCATCTCTGCTCCACAGAACCGCATCCGTACTCCAGGAGGACTTATTTGGACTGCTTCCAACACCCTGACCACCAGGGTGCCAGGTCGTATCCCTGACTCTGTCAAGAGTTTTTTCCAGGATTTTAGTTTGCTCCCTTGCTGTGTTTTTGTACTATTTTTTTTTTTTTTTAAATATTCGTAGCAAAGAACTGTTACTCCTCTTCCCATATCTTTGCCTGAGAGCACCTAATTGCAAAATTATAATAATTTGGAGGGAAGGGGGTTTACATTCTCCATTCCAAGGGAGGCTCTAGCTTTCCTTGGCATGACTTATTAAAGAAATATGGGTATTGATCTAGTATTGATACCCAACTGAGACGGACAAAAACTCTCTATCAGTTTAAAGTTAGAAAGTGTATGTTTATTATGACTTCGGGCAGTGTGCGGGATAGCTCCCAAATTCACACCGCAATTTACAGGTGATTACAGAGTCCTTTTATTTACAAAAGCATTGAATACCCAAAACACAAATGCATATTCATAACCCTGGTGCATCCCATTCCACGCTTCGTATGGTAATTAGCTAAAAAGCTATTGAGCATGTGTAGTTTGTTCTTTGAAATCAGTGGGAGGCCCTTTTCATGGGGAAAGGTCCCCAAAATGAGGAAGTAAAGAAGTCTTCCTCATTCTGACCTTTCTACTTTTCAATGCAAATGTGATAAATGAACCCATGGTAGGACTCCTATTTCCTGTCTTCGTGACCGTTCAATGGGTTTCTGGGCAGAGGAGGCCTACAATTGTCTTATGTTCCTAAAAGCTATTTATCAGTTTCTGTATTCTCCATTATAAACACAGCTAACCAAACAAAGTTGACAAGTAATCAGTTATTCTAATATGGAAGAGTGATCCCAAACCAAATTTCTCTTAGTTAATTACTAACTTTTAATTTCAGCAAAGCCTACCTATCTACTTTAGTGAATTTCAGCAAAGCTTATCTGTAACTAAAATCTTAACCCCTCTAAAAAGCCTTAATTCTCTGAAGTTTATGTTTCAGGCAGACAGCTGCCTTTCAAAACCAAGATAAAAAGCGGAGATTAGTTTAAAAAGAAATTTTATCTATGCTGCTCTGTTTCACATTGTAGCTATGAAAATGTTTCCTATTTTTCATAGGAGCATAATTAAATGGTTAGAGAGTAAAACTACCATTTACCCTAGTCAGATTTTTTTTTTTGAGCCAAAACCAAATTTACATCCAAAGAAGAAAAAAACCCCAAAATCAATTACTACGTTTTTTTCTGTAGGCATTTGGGACCACATTATTACCTCTGTGTAGCTGGTATTTTCAATAGTTGGTGTTAAACACAATTATTTTGAAATAATATTTTTTCTGTTCCACTGCTACCTCATCGGGTATTTTGGGGATGGTATTTTTCTGATATCCTCCTTTCCCCAGTGTTCACACTATTTATAGGCTTGAAACTACTTTTTCAGGTAATTTTCTGAGTCATCTCAGTGAGGAACTGTGATTTCTGCCAGAAAATATTTTTTACAAATGTATTTTTCTTCTTTGCAAATAATAGTAGAAGCTGGGGTTACGATTCCTTACAGACACAAAATTGTATTGTACTGCGCTGAAGAGATAGATCTTCAGAAAGACATACCTGAAACGGGCAAATGAATCATCAGTAGACGTTGCCCAACAAGCTGCAAAGCAGTCGTTAAGCAACTAGATTCTTGTAACTGGATTCTTGCTAAATGCCTTGAATCCCTTTGGTGTGCCCATAGTGATCTTGGAAAGTACAGTAGCGGATACTTTCAAAGCTGGGGGCAGCTGGACTCCTTTCAGGTGGAGGTACTTGGAACCTGACAGTCAAACTTTTGCTATAATAAATTACCTCTCATTTCCCACCACAAAACCCACCTAAGTAAAATGCATGAGATCTGCCCTTAAAAAAAAGATGCTCCGCTGCCCCCAATAACTGCCCCCCCCCCGAAACAACAAACCAACCTACCAACAAAAAGCTGGGAAGGTCTGCCTTCTACCTTATTGCAGATTTTACTGAACTATGTTCCTGTGAACAGGATTAACTTCCAGGAAAAGAAACTAGCTGCATCCTCATTTTGCCTATGAAAATATGGTAGGAAATCACTGAGGCAAAACAGACCTTCTTTGCAAGCATGATTACAGCACACTGTGATAACTGCCAACAATAATTACAGTCCAGCAGGGCAGAAACCTAGTTTTCAGGCAGGGCAGGTAGAAAGCAAGTAAAAACCAAGAAGACAGAGTAAAGAAGAGCATCAGGATAGAAAGCAAGGTGGGAGGAGACTGGAAAGGTGCTAGGGGGAAGCAGAAGGAAAGTATTATCTGACCTTGGATGCTACCAAAAGCACCTATTTTAAAATTGTTTTGCTCTCTGTCCATAATCTGTTCCATCCTTGTCTGACAGATTACTTTCTCTTTCTTTTTCTTGTACACAGTTTCTGGCTCAGCAGAGTCAGTTTAGCCTTATGTGTTTCAATAATTCTTCTATTTTTTTCTGCCTTCATGCTGATATTGCATGGAGCACCTAATGACAAAGTCAGGTAACAGTATTTTACCTGAGAGCAGTGAATACCACACAGACTTTCAGAAATTAATCACACACTGAAAGAGAGAAGAGGCAGAGACACATTGAGGAGAGGCAGAGACAGTACACTGCCATGTGAGATTTCCCAAGTTCTCTATGAATGTACCTGCAGGATCAGGTTAGACATATAAATTACAGCTGTCCATATGTAGTCCATAGCAGCACCTACCAACCAAAGGACCAGCAAAGACAGGGATGCCTTCAAAAATTCTGAGGAGGGAAGATGTTGTGAAACAGAATGGCTTGGATTGCAATACGTAACCAAAAATGTGTATTCTATTTGCCATCTGTTGAAACCGGTTGGGGAGGTGTTTTTCTTTAGCTCTTGTATAACCCATTCCTCCCAACTCCAGGCAGAGAGGGAGTGGGTGTCTTCGGTTTTTGGACCAGCTGTTAAACCAGGTGAGGCAGTATTCCTATCTCTTCCACGACCCATCCTCCCTCCGGGGGATATCTTTTGTTAATGGGCCATTAGGGCTCACCAT
This sequence comes from Hirundo rustica, assembly GCF_015227805.2. Taxonomy (NCBI): domain Eukaryota; kingdom Metazoa; phylum Chordata; class Aves; order Passeriformes; family Hirundinidae; genus Hirundo; species Hirundo rustica. The sequence goes on along the minus strand of NC_053488.1, from coordinate 57,774,047 downwards.
ATGACTGATATAATTACATTATCCCATTGTGAGATGCTCCACCCAGTGGGAGGAGGTCAGCATTCCTACCTGGATAAAACCTGCAATTCAGCACAACAGGACAGCCTGTTTTCCACTGGATTTCCCAGAGGAAGACCACACCCATCTTGCCACCACTGGACTTTCTACAGGATCATCTCTACTCCAACAGAACCACATCTGTCACTCCAGGAAGACTTAACAGGACTGCTACCAACACCCTCACCAGTAGGGTTTCAGGTCATATTCTCACTCTGTCAGGGTTTCTAGGATTTTTTCTTTGTTAGCTTGTTTGCATTTTTTTTGTACTACTACATTAGTGTTTTTTAATATTCCTAGTAAAGAACTGTTATTCCCATTCCCATATCTTTGCCTGAAAACCCCCTTAATTGCAAAATTATAATAATTTGGAGGGAGGGGGGTTTATCTTCTCTATTCCAAGGGAAGCTCCAGCTTTCCTTGGCAGACACCTGTCTTTCCAAACCAAGACACAGAAGGAAAATACTGTTTTCACAGGTCATAGGTGAGACAATCCCTGGAATGGCAGGAGCACTGCGACATTTTAGAGGACAAGAAACTGGCTGTAGTAGGTTGTAAGGATCCTAAGCCAAAAATTCCTGAATTCTTCAAGCTTGCTCTCAATAAATGTTCACCTTCTGTCCTGTACTTATCTGAGTGAAGTAGACCTATTGTTTGTGAAGAGGACAGGACTTGTGCAGAAGACAGACATAAGCAGTGCCAGTGCCCAGATTAGCAAGTTGTAAGACACAGAAGTTTGTTTTGCTTTATAGAATGCTTCCTAAGCCATCACACCTGTGTCACAGCTTCCCATATTCAGGCCTAGCTGGATAGATAAATGGTTAACTTCCATCAATATGAGATGCTATGCATTGGGCAATATGTACAAGTTTGTACTCCACATGGGCAAAGTTGATTTTACCTCTAGAATGAGAGGAAAGAACAACATATAATAAACACAAACTGTAAATTTCCCAGGCCATAGGATGGTAATGAATCCAAAAACTGTCTTGAAACAGTCTAAAGCAGTGTTTGGTAAAACAAATGACAGTTCATAAATATTCTTTCCTCCTACCAGAATATTCAATTCCTCTTTTCATGCCTTTACTAGCCAAAAAATGAGTCTTTCCCTCCTAACTCCCTCCCCCCTTCCTCTAGAATTTATTCTGAAAACTCCACAGAGATAGAAGAGCCTATTATGTTTGAGGTAATTGTAAGGTGCCAGGATTAAATCTGAATAGCTACGCAGCACAACACTGTACCTGGTATTTTTTTCTATAACATGTGAACTTTTTTTTTTTTTTTACACTACACTTAACCTCAACCACTTCAGAGTATGAAGAATGAGCTGAAAAATGCTCAGATTTTTAGCATGTATTTGTTTGGAGAGGGAAAATCACCAAAATTAGAGGGAGTCTGAGCTGCATAACTTCACAGAAAGATGTTTTACCCTGTGTCATGAAAGAGACAAGAGATGAAGAAGAAAAATAATTCTTTAAACCTCAAATTGACTGAAGATGAAGGGAAAAAAACCCATGACACCAGTGATAAAAGCAAAGGAAGCACCAACTGTGCTGGATTTACAAACTTAGCATTCTAAGAATGCTGCAAATTATTCATGCTTTTAGAAATGTAATTGTTTCTCATCATCATTTCATTATGACATCAGGAGAAACTATGTGGTGCCTTAAAATATATTTGAAGTGGTTTTTTTTTTGTTTAGCTACCTCCAGAAAAATTTTTAGTGTCTTTAAATTTCTCCTCTGACATACAAACTTTTCTTATGTATCTCAGTTACATAAGTCAGGAAAAAAAACTCTCCCTTTTCTAAAAAAACCACACACAGTTGTGAGTGCAACCTGATAGTCTCCTGTTTTAGAACACAGTTTGGTTCAGCAAAAATAGGAAATTGCTTTGAGAGTACATGTTGGCATTTATAATTTAGCTAGGCCTACCTTAATATTTCAGAGGAAAATTACCCTGAAAATAAAAATAAGCGTCTGATAAAACAAAACATTAAAGGAGGTCAGTTAAAAGCATTTCCCTTTTTCTTGGAAGGAATAATGCTATTTAACACAAGGGAAAAACTGCTTGATTTGGAGGCAAAACAAAGATCAAAGCAAGCAGGTGAGTCAGTGGTCATACCGCAGAAGAAGGGGGATGGCCAAATTAGAGGAAAATCAGAATAGAAAGATTAGAAAGAATTGTGTTTAGGGAAAAACTAAATTAAGTAGTTTGCTATTTTGAGGAGTACAGAAGAGAATTCCAAATGAGGAAATATGAGGGTGCAGATACAAGGGAAGAAGTTCGAATTTGGCTGAAACATTTTTAAAGTTTTTAAAGTTTTGAAAATTTTACACCTCCTTCTTCTTTTTGCCAGTACCACAACATTTCATGTTTTAATTTTATTTTTCATAGATTCAATGTCTAGTAAAAAACAGGGGGAAAGAAAAACAATTAGAGATTATAAGAAAGGCAGCAATTCTGCAATTGAGCCATCAATTGACGTAAGTTACTGTAAATGATTAGCTTTCCCTGTACTTGGTACCTTTTTTCCCAGGCTGGACATCTGAGATACCCTTAATGACTGAGAGAACAGATTATGGAAATCCCACAACTCTGTCTAATTTAAATTTTTTTTTATATTTTATGATGTGCAAATACACTTTAAGTCTTACAGTACTATGAACATTATGGAATAGAACATGCATATTTTCCAGTAGAAAAAATGACCAAAAATGTTTTGGTAGTAAACCCATTTCTTTTCCCCTACACAACAAGTTTCATACTGGTGCATTAGGATATTTCACTGCCCAAATAAACAGTCTCTGTGATTAAAGCCATCGATATATGAGTAAAAATAAATTGTAGGTCATAAAACATACAGGCAGAGTAATAGAAGTCAGACATCATCCCTTAAATCACTGGGCTGTGCACATCACAGACTGTGAAGGTAAGCAGAGATGTGATTTTGTGTAAATTTGCAGTGTAGAAAATAGTTAAGATCACCCAGAAAGAGAGTAATGGTTTTAACTGCCGAGATAGGCATTTTCATTCACACATTGGTATAATCCAAGGTCTTTCATTACCCTGAATCAGACAAGAAATGTGGAGGAAGTGTAATGTGGTTCACTTCCTGCAACTCTTCTAGTATAAAGAGAGTTTTTGGAGGTATTGGGAAGATACTGTCATAATAGATATTCTTCCGAAATATAGAAGTCACAAATTAAGAAGAAAGTTCATCACTGAGATGGATATTCTGTTACTCCAAGAAAACAAAAATTCAGTTTGGTCATTCCCATTGCTGCGTATCCTGAAAATTGCATCATGCAAGTCACATCCCTAAAAAATACTCTTTGCCAGACTTACATGCACACCTTTTCTAACCAAACTGAAAATGCTGACCTTAGAAGGAAGTATTGTGAGTTGATTGGGTGGCAACAGTATTGATGCTGGGGACTGTTACTTCATTAAACTTCAATTTCTAGTCTTCCTTTGCAACAGCTTTCAAATATTCTGACGGGACATAGATGCCCAGATTGCTTTGCTATAGATGATGCAGACATATGGCTATTCTGTATTGAGGCTGACAGTGTCATGACAACATGCAGAGACCAAGCAATAAAAATAGCCTCAAACCATTTGTTTCTTATCTGGTTTGCCAGTGAGACCAAATAGGCAATACTTGGAAAAGGCAGTTTACTTAGTGTGAGAAATTCCTCCAGGACAGTAAATTTGTATTTCATGCTTTATCCACAGAAACCCCGCACCACATATAGTGAGCTCCTCGTCTCTGACTGAGATATTACAGCAGTAATGAATGGGTCTCTGCACCCCGTGTGAAGCCACATAAAGGATAATTTTATTTTCTAAGAGAGATAAAAGAAATTATGACTTCCCAGACACAACAGTCTGGCAGTAGGAAAGGTTTCTGAACATTATCATAGAATATATAAACTACGTTGAACCCTTCCAGTTCCCTGATTGCAAAAATTGGTTTATATTATCTAATGTAGAGTTCTGCTGTGCCACCAAGTAATGCTTTGCCTTCAATTTCCTTATACAGAAAATTTACAGAGCTGTATAACTATTCAGTGTGCATTTCTCAGTATATCTGTTAATAGTGTAAATGGGGTAATGGATATTTTCACAAGCTTATATTTTTAGAGGGAAAAGAAACACTCTAAATTTTATTTCTGTAGCTGCAATTTTAACCACAAAATATGAAGGAAGATAGTAAGTAAAAAGACTGGTAGTTAGTTGCATTAGTATCTACCAGATAACTTCACGGTATGCACCAAATAAAACAGAAAATGTTTGCTTACTGAACGTAAGCAACAAAAGGAATATTTGTCTTTGCAGATACGTTAGAGATGTGAGGATGGCACAGCAAAACTTCAGGATGGACCCAATAACTAAATTGCACACTTCTGCTTCTGTGGTAGGTCTGACATTTTTCTAGTTTCTAAAAGCAGATGCCCTACCTCATCTGGGAGTAGTTGAAAAGCAGACGGTATGATCAAAAGCTTTTCCAGTGTCCAGTGTAATACAACAGCTGTCTTTGAGTTTTTTATGTTGGGGTTTCGGGGGATTTTTTTTTTTTTTTTTTTTTTTTTTTTTTCCCTTATATTGCTCTTTTTCTAGTGAAAGTCATCCTCTGAATTACTGAAATGAAAAAAAACCACTCCTAGGAGTCTGAGATTTTTATTTTCTGTGGAGTCAATCATTAACTTCAGCTAGCTTCATCTGCCATCTTGCCAGATGAAAACGCAAAATATAGTCTTAGTTCTTTACGAAAAAGAAATCAGGTGGGGTTTGCAGAATTAAAAACCAGTACTCATTTACTCATTATCTTAACACTTCCAGAGGTAGAACACAAGTACTAGATTAATCCTATTGATTTGTATGGGTTGCATAGGAGGCTTAACCTTCTCCAAAACTACTAGAGTTGCACAGTAAATCCTGAAGTGGATTGGCACATCAATTTGGACACAGAGGACAAACTGTCTTTAGTACACTTTATGCTGGAAATCTCACAGACTGTTTCCATGGGAGAAACAAGAGCTGTTTTAACAACCAGCCAGCCAGCAGTTACATTATGCTTTCCTACTCCAAATGCCTTCTGCCAAATTATATGCTGTTCATAGCAACTATGCCACAAGAACTACAGCTGACTTTTAGTGTTTGAGGAGACACCAAGCCCTCTTCAGCCTCCTCTGTAACAGAAAAAATTATATGAGCATTAAAAACATTAGCTGAGATGTTTTTAGTGAGGAAAAATTTCTTGGAAAAAACAGACCTAAATGAACTTCTAACCTGTGTGAAGAAATCAAGAGACAATATACTAGCAGATTCTTAAAAGTCCATCAGATTTAGCTAATATTTCATTCAGATCAAAGTGTATGCTTATAAAAATTTGCAACCAGCATATGAATTCACTGAGCCTGCACATCCAGCTGAAAAGCACAACATTTTTTGCAGCCAGTATATGATCAAGTCACGCTCTTCCCTGTATAAACTCTTCCAGAAACATGGACAGGTTTGCACATGAGCCTTTTCCATCACACAGATACGAAGTCATCAAAGATCAATAAGCTTTAATTGTAGTCCATATAGAAAAGAAACTGCAAAATCACTGTGAGAGACTGGAATGTTAACGGCTGATGATTCAAACAATCAACCATTTGCAAAAGCACAGGACACCTTGCTGATGATGCCCCCAAGTGACTGCCCATGTGCAGAGGAGGTGCACACACATCTCTGGACACTACAGCTGGGTGTTGATAAGGGAAAAGGCTGAAAGGAGGCAAATCCTGGGAGGTGGGATAGTGCTTTTCATCATGCCATTGTCCTTACACATGGCTCAGCTTCCTGTGGCTAACCTTCCCATGTAGCAAGCACCTGCTTGATGCGGGTTGTCTTGATCTCAGCTCAATGCAGTCAGTTACTATAGCATGACACCTGCTTTGTTTCAATCTGACAGCACCAGAGCTGCAAGTTACACATTAAATCACCTGGAACTACCTACTGCCATACACATCAGCAGCACAAAGCTGAAGTAAAGTTTCCAGTGTCCCTGAGCAGCCACCGTGATTGCCACAGCAACCATACACTGTGGTACAGGAACAACAGAGGACAGTAGAGGCAAGAAGAAAATATCTATTACTAACTGCCATGAGCTAGAGATGGGATTTTATATTTTTTTCTTTTAGTGGCAAACTAATCAAATTTTATCTCTTGCCTTTTTATGGGAGTGTGTTCCATGAATGAATGGATGCACACAAAATTATGCTCACTGACCACACTCTCTTTGTTGTTGTTTGCAATTCCTTCTTGTCATGGAGTAGCATGCAATGACACTACTAGTTTGCTTAATGTAGTCACTGAAACCTCAAATATTCAAGGAAACAAATTAAGTGGAAATGGCCATGGTAGTAATAAGAAAACAAACATAACCAGCAGGTGGTACACACTTTACTGCTGGAGTTAATGTGCCATTTTTTATTATGAAGGTGTTTATATTGAACCTATCCTGATTCACAACAATTTCCATTTTCTATTCAATGGATAAAAGATTAGGTGTATTCACTCTCAAAAGAGTATTTTGGAATAATTAGTTTTATGCCAAACATCCCTCACTGCCACAGATGTGGCTGTTTTCAAGGACACAGACCTTTCTGGCTTGCCAAAGTGACCTTTCCCAGTGAAGCTCCACAGACAGCTTGCTGGAAAACTCATTCTGGTTTCTGAGAAATTCACATCATGATTTGTGAAAAAAAGCACTCCAGCAATGTTATAAACAAGTTCTATTCAAATGATCTATGTTACAGTTACTTAATTGTTAAGTAATTCCTTTAAGATTGTTAATGCTAGTTCTGTTTAAAGAATTTGCCTTATTCCTGTTTTAATATTGATTAATCATCTTATTTACTTGTTTGTTAATTAAGAATTCACCTTATTACCTGTATCTCTGCTCCCATTCGTCGGATAGTGCCTGAATATGCAAATAAAAAGAACACTGGAATTCTGGGAATGACTCAAGAATGAGAGACTATGAAAAGCAGGGAACCAAAGTAGAATCCAGGACTGAAGTCGCACTTTAGACTAGTGCAAGGGGTAGGGGGGGGTCTGCCGAAGCAGCTTTATTTAGTCACCGTGACCTGAGAAGGAGTCCCCCATCGCTGGATGACCCCGATCAGCGAAGCTGGGACTCCCCGGCAAGGGGAAAAAGCCCGTGAGGGGTGTGGGAGTCCCCAGCTTCGCTGTGAAGCGAAGCTGTGTGTACCTCCTCCTCCGTGTTGCCAAGGGAGCAAGCAGGCTGTCCCCCAGAGCCAAGCTTGATAGTAAAAACATAAAAAGGAGCAAGTCTCTTGGCTCTGACTCTCTTTTTTTTTCCAGAACAAGCAACGTGCTAGTCCAAGCTGCAAAATGAAGCGTTCCCAAAAGAATAGACCAGCCTGTATTAGTCAGAAAACTCAGACACCAGATTTACTGTCTTTAAGGGAAAATAGTAAGAGTAATTTGTTTATTGAGACAGAAGTAAATACTCCGTTGAAAGCTGAAACTAGACTTCTGAGCTATTATCCAACACAACATGTTTTCCAGGGATGTTCTGAAAGTGGAGTCTCTTAGCCTGCATTCTGACTCCTTAGCTTTGGTGAGCCCTTATCATGGGTTGGCACAATTTTGTTTTCTAGATACAGAGAAATGTAAAATGTTTTTTACTGCCCTGACTGTGGAGTGGGTTGGGGGTGGGGGGGGGGGCGGTGGAGTGGAGGACAAGGAGCTATCAAAAAGCTGGCTGAGATATTGGCAGCTAAGTTAACCAATGAGAAGTGTCGGTGTGACTTTGGAGGAGACATTGAGACATTAAAAAACTAACCGTGGGAGATCAGTCTCTCTCTCTTTGGGGATCAGTGTCTTCCCCCAACAATCAGCCATGAGGTAGCATTGTGGCTGGGCTGCGCCGGGCCCGGGGTCGGGCCCCGCTGCCTCTCTGGGCGGCTGGGCCGGGCCTAGCCAGGCTTCTGCGGGCCGCTGCCTGCACAGGGAAGGCCTGAGCCAGCTGAGCCCCTTTCCCTTGCTTGCTAGCAGGGAAGAGGGGTGGCTGCAGCATGGCAGAAGGGGCCAAAACGTGGCCCAGCTTAATCGCCGCTGGCAGCAGAGAAAGAAAGCCTGCAGCTTCATAAAAACTCTGAGCCAAGCCGCCCTGGATGAGACTGAGGAGTGGAAAAAAGGGCATCTACTAGTTTCTTCCATCAGCACAGCTTTGTATTTTCTTCAGCTCCTGCAGCCTTGCGTGGTTTCTGCAAGCCCGAACTGATTTAACCTTTTTTTTCTAGCAACATGGAACTTTTAAAGCACAATTCTTCCTTAAAAGAAAGAAGAAAGAAAAAATAAGGGAACATAGAACAGACACTGCATGAAGTCAGTTAGATGAGAAGTTAAAGAACTAATTATATTGGAATAGGATTGAAGAAGTGGACATTTTTAACCAGACTTTTCTAAGGTAAATTATGAAGAAATAAACTGTTCTTTGCAGCATCTTAGTATTATTTGGGTAGAATGCTATTCTAATCAAAATTAAGGACTGATGTAATTGAGATTTATTTGGGAACTTTGAAGCCCCTGCTCTTGGGTTAAAAAAGAGGTCTCAGCCTTTGAGACAAAGATGATTTTAGACTAGAAGAAGTATTCGTAAATAATACCCCAGATACACTGAGAAGCTTTGCTGATAGAACATCACAGTCTGTGAAAACTCCGGGCAGCAGCAGATGTGTGACACTGAGAGCACTGGACTATTTTGTCTTGTGGCAAACGTCTTCATAAAAGATCTTAGAAAGACTCTTCTCCTTAAAAGCAATGAGTAATTATGTCTAAATAGTGAAACTGACTGAAAATCCTAATTTGTGTCTTTCCATGTTGTTCAATAAGAAAGTTAATAGTTTGTTAGAGGAAAGAAGTGTGTTTTAAAGTGTATTTCTGTTTTAGTTTAAGTTTTCTTTTTCTCTTTTTTTTTTTTCCTTCTCATTCTTTTAATATAAGTTAATGAAACTATTTTTGTTCATTTTTAAGCTTAAGCCTGCTTTGTTTATTTTTTCTCCAAATCTCTCCCTCCCACAAAAAACTAATACTAAACCCCCTACATTAATTGGTGTTTCTGCCTGGTTTTATGAAATTAAAACCGTTACAGCCCTCATGCACTTGGAATAAACTTCTTAAAAGAATTCTGTGTTAATGCAAAATGGAAAATCTCCATACATAATCTACAAAATACTATTTTACCCTTGTAATCTACAGCTATATGTACACAGATATGTGTACTCTACTCCATTTTAAATAGATCTTTATACCATTGACTTTGGTCATTAAGCACCTTGGTCCACATACATTTGTGAACAAAACTGATGCTAGTAATGTCAACTCAGATAAATATGTAATTTCATAAGAATTATTCATTGAATTGAGAAGTGAAATTTGCTGTCTTCCAAATCTAACACACCTAGATCACTCTTCTTGGTCCTCACCTACTTATTCATCTTCTGTACTTCATATTTATTCAACAAAAACTTTAAACTTAATCAAGTAAATGGAATATTACACATAATAAAAATAAAAATAATGGTGCTTCCTGGGCATACAATTCAGAGACCATTATTTAAAAGTGAAATCCAAAAATATCAGTACTTGAAAAATCTTATGATTTGAGAAAAGGGGTAATTTTTACTATGATTATGTTTTTTCCTTGGCTGCAACACTTGCATCAGATTTATAAAACCGATGACTGTTTTCATATATTTTAAGCAGGTAGAGAAGGAACAATTATTTCCAAGGAATTATTTTGTTCCTTGCATTTGTTACGTGCATTTTATTTTCGTTCTTCTCATCTGCGATTCAGCTGTATTGATGTACTTTACAAACATCTTCCTGCCTGTACCCTATTTGCACTCAATTATTTAGTGGCATAGAGAAATAAGACAAGCCTCTCCTTCACTGTCTACATTGTTATCTATCAATCCAGCAGCTGCAAAATCAGATAGGCAGGCACACTGACCACGCACATAAAGAAAATAGCCATGATCAATTTGGCTGCTGAGCTTTCTGAGACAATTTTTGCATCTTCCTTCTATTTTTTTGATGGGTTGATCAGACTAATGATGGTCAGTTCATCAAGCAGTGTTTTGCCTAAAATACAACCAAATCAGAGGGTCAAGCTTGAGGAAGGACAAGAGCTGGGGCCGATGTAGCAATGTGAAGCATCTGGCTTTGTAGGAATGGTGATGTCACCAATCACACCTGGGAATACTTCACAGCCTTAAGGTCATCCATTTCCTCTGGCTATGCTGCCTTCAGCACCATGAGCGCCGCCTTTCTTTTACATATATATAGGAGGTTGTGAGTTTTACAGGACACCATTAGCCTAGCAATCACACCTCAGACATAAAATCTTTCTAGCATGCCAATATTAGAATTAGTTGAATACAACTTAGGTACTAGTCAGAAAAAAACCTGTTCTAATGTATTATCTTTATATATGGTTAGGCTAGTGTTACAAATTCAAATTCAGAATACTTAATTTTGGGCACACCATCTCCTGACTAATAGCTCTTCACAAGATTAGTAGGTAGAGAACATCAGTGGTGACAGATGTTGCATCTGCAAAGATACTTGCAACAAATGCACAACCTTGCTTGAAGTAAAAATATTGGTGTGAATACTGCAGATGAAATCTTCAGAGCTATTTTTCAGTAGCAGGGTTTTGTTCAATGCCTGACTACTCATTCTGGCTTTAGATGTCTGGAATAATCAAGAAGTGCATTTTTCTAGTCTAAACAATGCAATTTCTGCCTCTGCTTTCTACCTGTCATTCCTGCTTTGTTCCTGTCTTTGTGCTCCTCTCTCCCTTCCTCCATCTCTTCCTCATTCTTTTCTTTTATCTTCTATTCATGTTTTTTATGTCTATTTGCAGAAAAGTGATTTACAAATATGTATAATAATAATGATGATAATAATAATTATTATTATTACTACTACTACTATTATTACTGCTACTGAAGTGGCCACAAAATAATTAATGCTATTGCCCCCAAAAAGTCACTCTGCTAATCACTGATCAGAAATGTTACAGCAAAGTCATTTTAGGGTGCCATCATCAACCTGGAGTTCCCAGAAGCTGTGACATGAACCAAACTCAAACCTTAGAAGAAAGATTAAATTATAAAATTGAAGCATGTCTGTCCAGTCAGTTTGTGACAAATAAAAGCCTCCATAAATGAACTGCAAATTTTTACAATGAGCTTTTTCTTCAAAAATATTTCTGCAAAAGCAGCCTCATTGATCTCCAAGAAACTGTTGAAAGATCTTGTGCTCTTCATGAGGATACAAGCATGTGCTCAAGGGAAAGCCTTGCCACTGCAGAACACAAGCCTCAGAAACAAGTTGCTTTCCTTTTATGTCACATATCTCCACAGTAAGGTAATAGCCCTTTTGATACTTCTGCAACTCTACGGCATCTCTAAAATCCAATCCCAGGGACAGATGGATAATTATGCCTTCTTCTGCTCTGTGGTTGCATGAGGTATAATTTTAGTCATGATATGCCTGAGGATGACTGAAAAATAATAATATCCATACCCTACTGGCTGGATTCTGTTCTGTCAAAGGAAATGTAGAGGAATTTACAAAAGTGAACAGATTTGTTACATTAACCATTTTAAATGAAAACATATTGGGTAAAGCAAACAAAAACACAGCATGATATCACTTTAGAGTCCTGGATAACAGAGATCAGATTTGTGATACCTTCCAACAGGCACATAAAATACTTGATCAAAACAATGCATTGAACTCAACATACCAGCTCCTTCTTCTTCATGCACTCCATGAGGATAATGAAGAGGTGCTGTGCCTGGGTTCGGGTGTATGTGAAAGTCTTCTGGATGGTAACTAGCAACTGGTCCCTCAAAGACTCGTTGATAAGTCTGAAATTCAAAAATAAAAGATTAAGTGAGAAAACAGGCTTGAGGGAACATTGTAACTTAATTTCAACTGTTTTCAGGGACAAAGGTCAAAAAAAAAAAGAGTCAACAGATCACTGAAGGTTGTTTTGGGCAGGTTTCAAGATCAGGAATTGCGGAAACCATAAGAAAAAAAATGGAAAACACTGTTCTAGGAAAACATGTTGAGTGTGCTGAGGTCCCTCATCTACGAAGTTTTCATATCAGTTCCCACATATTGCATGACAGAAGGTCATTCAAACTATCAGCTCTGTGGGATTTCCTAACAAAAACAAGAACCACACTGACAGTCTGAATTTGAGGGGGACCAACACTTCTAAGTTAACTGAAGACTGCTTTCTATCAGTGAGTTAGAAAAATTCAACTTGTAGTTAATTTCACAAAATTGGGAGCAATTACATTGTCAGTGGTTTTGGTTTTAGTTTGAGTACGTCAAGTCACCCTACTGATGCTACGCAGGACCTCATAAGCAAACAAACAAATTTCTCTGTTCCTCACTCCACTTAAAGAAAACATTTTGATTTTGGGCATGTTGATCTTCTCAACAACAAACGAGAGCTCAAGAGTACCCATTTTATATTTCTCCTCAGTGCTAAGGTCAGTACTTGCAAAAAGAGGCCCAACTAGTAATGGCACATGAAATATATAGGTACTTGAACTCTACCTCTTTATAACAAAAAGCCTATTCCTCAGGACTTTTCTGGGTGAAATATTTCTGTTCTCAGTGTCAAAATGACAAAACAGTGGGCTTTAATTTAGAATATGTATCCTTTGATGCTTCTACACTACAGTAGTTTTCTCACTTAAAAATTATAACAGTGCTTCAAGTTAGCTAAGTTGGAATATTTTATGGGATAAGTCATTCAGTGGAGTGAAAATAAGATAAACTTCATGTCTCATATTTTAGGGCAGAAGATAAAAAAAAATGTTTAGTCCTGCAGCAACTGTAGAGAAATATCAGAAGCGGCAGGACTCAAAAAGCCATTGTTAGCTTATGGCAGCTGCTTTGGGAGAACAATGACCAAATCCTTCAGTTTTGCATACTATTGGCTAAAGTTGCCTGTACTTCTCTGGAGGAGGCACAAATGAGACTGCAGGATATTCATTACACCACTGAATTTCAAATCTGATTTCATTATCTCATCTTTATACCTACAGCAAATGTTAGAAGAGGCAACAAATGGGAATGGGAAGAAGTGCATGGAAGTATATAGAAGATCTGGTATACGGAATGCATATGTTCTCTACCAAGTGAATTTGATTTTGGCTGTAAATATTCCTGTTGAATAGAACTTTGACTTCAAAAAGAAGCTTGGAAGGCATATGTCTATGTGTTTGGATTAAAATTAATCTACATGGGATATTAGACCATGCTGTATTTAGACTGTACTTTCTAGGCCTGGCTTGTCTTCTACTTTATCACAGACTCCCTTTGAGCAGTGAGTCTGTCTCTAGTCTTCCTGTTTTAATCTAGGAGCATTCTAGCCCTAGATGTACTATTTCCTGGGATACTGGAGAGGCAGCAATGTTGCATCTACTGCACTTCTTCCCTGCAGCATGACCCGACTCCCACACAGAAAGGCAACCCATGATGAATTAAAACTTCCAGCCCTCTTGGTGGACAGCGCTGGAGTTGGCAGCAGAGGACTTGCTGCGTAGGAATTATAAGAGAGATAACCTGACCTCCTGTACAGGAGCACGGATGTTGTAAGCACGTGGCGAAATGAAACAAGATGCCAAGAATACTGGTAGAAACGTAGGACTCTGTGCTAAAGAGAATCAACTTGGAAAAACTGATACCTGGCAAGTACTAATACACTTTGAGTGGCAGATTAGTAGGTTGTATATGATATAATTACTGATTTTAGGCTCTTAGAAAAAAAGTGTTGGAAATCTGGTTTAATCAAGTTTAAGCAAAATGGTGCTATCACTGTTTTTATAAGTGGGTCAGAACTGTGCAATTTTCCATCCTTCAAATCAGAAAGAAAAAAGACGTTATTCACAATGAACAAGTTTCCTAAAAACATCACCTGGAGAAGCTAAAAAGATTCATATAAATATATAATTTCCCTTGGAAACTATACATGGAAGTGAAATATATGCAAGTATGAAAATTGTATGAAAAAATACTTGGCCTTGGAAGGTCCTCAAAATAAAAATTTCAGAAAACATTTCCAAAGTTTCTACAATGGAAACCATCTCACTTTCTTACAATAATCTAATTTTCCTTAAAAAATGTGTAGAATCCAAATCTGAAATTTCATTTCAGAAATTGTCTCTCTTTCAGGCTAACACACACAGAAAGCAAGAGAAAGTTGCATTGAGTGAAAACAGAATTGTGTCCTGACCAATCACTCCTTTTCTTTCTTGAATTAAAACTCTCAGAAACTGCATAATACCATTATAGCATTAGTATAAGTAGCATGTAAAGCAAATGTCATGTGAAAGATATGGAATTTAAAAAACCCGAAGAATAAGTGCTTCCCTAACTACAGGGTAGAACATCTGTTGAAGTACTGCTGCTCACAAACTTCCTGTAGTCATAATTTGATTTATGCAGTTTTCCACCCTCACTAAATGTTTTTCTTTAACATCTTCTTGGTCTGCGAATGTACATCAAGCCTATTCAATGTCTTTGTTAGATCAAAAACATGAAGTGATTAATCAGAGGCATAAACAATAATAGCAATCTTGTGTGCATTGAAATCAGTTATATCAAGAATGCATCACTTTTATCCCTTAGGAGTCTATAAATGTTGGAAGGTGTTAAATCAAAGTTCCCAGTTGTATAACCAAGCTGACACAAACACAAATTGTTCCATGCTATTAAAGGCTAAATCTACGATGCAGACATCAAATCCAATTTGTGTTAAACAAGTAATTTCACAGAGTACTGTGAGTAAAACAACTGAGACCTGCGGGTTGGGTGATGATTTATGTCTTTGCAAACACCACCGCATTTCTTACAAATACAGACCTAAAGTACATGCTTTTTAAAATCATGGATTCCTAGTTTTAGATTCAGGGAAAAAGTGATGGACCTACTTTACCAGACTGAAATACTACAATTGTGACTTCCATCAAAGTCAGTGTAGACTGAATAGTGTCAGAAGAAGACAGTATTTTTACCATCTTTCTAGTGGGCTTCAGATCTAAAAATATTTTGTAACATGTCAGTAAAATTTTTTGGGGGAATTTTGATGGCATGATTCTCTGAATTACACTGACTTGACATGGAAAAAAATACTGCTCCCGCCTAAACAAAATGTACTACAAAACAACTGTGCAACCTGTTATTTTTCTTTTTTTTTTTTTTTTTTCCTTCCTCATGTAGTTTGAAACTGTTCTTTCATTTCTTAAATAAATAAGATATGCCCATTATCCTACCAGTCCAGGTGTATTCAGCTTTTTTTCTTTCCCTTAGGTTCTAGATTGCTGATGGAATTTGGGTACCTAATGTCAAAAATCTGTCATCTAAAGTAGAGCTATAGACATTTACATCTATTTTCAGAAAAAAGATTTACTCATAAATGTTGCCTAAGAGTGTGTGGATCTGTTTTGGTTGCTTGTTTGTTTTCAAAACATGCCAACCTTAGTTTTGACACATCAAATTATCAGAACTGAACTGTATGGCTCTCCACAAAAGTCATGACCTTGAATTTTAAGGAAAAAACCCCTTTCGTGGACTCAAGGAGTTAGTGAATAGGACCCCCTGGGAAACTGCTCTCTGCGCAGCAGAACTGCCCTGGGAAATTGCCCTCAAGGAGCAGAACAGAGCTGGTAGATCTCTATGGACACTTCCCGTGAAAGAAATAGGGCAAAGAAGGCAAGAGGGCAAGAGACCACCACGGATGAGTGGAGACCTGCTGGTTAAACTGAAAAAAAAGAAAAAAAAAAAAGAGAAAAAGGAGAAAATGCACCATCAGTGAGAAAGGTACAGGTAACCTGGGCAGAGTTTAGGGACATAGTTCAGTTATGCAGGATGGGGTTAGGAGGGCCAAGACAAAGAAGAAGCTGAACTTGGCAGAGGATACACAGAATAACAGGAAGGGGTTCTACAGGTATGTCAGTGAGAAAAAGAAGGCTGAAGAAAGCATTTGCCCCATTTGGTAAGCAAGGCTTGCAAACTGGCAATAATGTACAAAGAAAAGGCTGAGGTACTTGACAGCTCATGAAGAGATCAGAAGCATCCTTCTGGAGAAGGACTTGGGGGCCTGGTGTGGGAAAGGTGGGACAAGAGCTGACAGTGTGAACTCACAGCCCAGAAAAGCAATTGCATCCTGAGCTGCATCCAAAGCAGCATGGGCAGCAGGGCAAGGAAGAGGATTCTGCTCCTCTGCCCTGCAATGGTGAGACTGGAGCACCTCTCCAGTCCTCTGACTGTGAGGAAATGCTGAGAGAGTTGGGGATTCCCAGCCTGGAGAAAAGAAGGCTCTGAGGAAACCTCTGAGGAAGCCTTTAACATTTGTAGGGTGCCTGTAAGAAAAATGGGGACAAACTTTGTAGCAGGGTTGGTTGAAATAGAACAAGGAACAAGGCTTTTAAAATTAAAAAGTGTTGATTTAGATTAGATATAAACAAAAAGATGTTTACAATGTGTATGATAAACTGGTGAAAGAGGTGTCCCAGAGAACTGATAGGTGCCCCATCCCTGGCAACATTTGGGGTCAGGTCAGAGAGGGCTCTGAACAACCTGAAATACCTGAAGATGAACTTGCGCAGGGGAGGGGAGTCAGATTAGACGATCTCTAAAAATGCCTTCCAATTAAAACTATTCTATGTTCCTATGATTCACTGATTAGGATCAATCAAGAGAGGCCACTTCAAAAACCAGAACTGACAAAGTAAAAAAGGCAATACTCTGTTTCTGTCCAAGATATATCGGATGATTAAACAGTGAAGAAAAACTTTCTTCATTGCTTTGGCTGATGCAGAAGACAGATGACAACATTTTGGCCTACTCCCTCCTCAGGAAGAATATTTCTTTTAAGCTATGCCTAATATTTGAGGAGATAAGAGACATTTCACTTAATCTTTCAAACTCATGGGATGTGATTTTGTAGTGATCATTGGAGAAAGATCTGGCCTATGGTCCACCACCTAACTTGCTTAGCTTTCCTTTTCTTCAAAGATTTTTAGTAGCGGAATCATACGATGTACTAGAGAGTTACAAAGATTACGGTCTAACCCACTTTCAAAATGTATCATAGATTTAAAAAATGTAGCGTTCTCAAAATGCTTTGAAATACCTTCAAATAATACACTTCACTCAATGAATTGCACATAATCCGTTTCTAACTTTTCATTTTTGAATTTTTTTTCCCTATATATATAAAATATCAGTGGGATATGAAAACTATTCCCTGCCCTTCCTTACAGGAAGCTTAGGGGATTTTTTGTTTTAATTATGATTTGCACTCTGTGTAAGAAACATGACTAGAGGCTCTGCTCATATTTTCTTCCACTGGAATTACAAATAAGACACAGTTCTGCAAATTTGTGGACTGGCTGAATTTCTTACACATTTGCAAATCCACACATTTTGAATACTATGTGTTATGAGGAAAGACAGCAAATAAATGTAAACATTCCTTCACTGTATTGAAACGGGTGACTTCCATGTGCTTTTATGAGGAATCAGTTTCACTGCAGATCTTTCCTGGTAGTTATTCTACATAATTCTTCCTTGCCTACAGTTTATTGAATGGTTGTTTCTTCACCAAAAGAGAGATGAATATATTGACACTTTCAAGGTCAATCAAAATGACCTTCTTCTGTCCAGGTTTTGATTTGCAAAGCGCTTTTCTAGAAGAGAAAGGTAATGGTATAAAAATAGGCAATGTGAAAATAATTTCACAAATTAATTCAGACATGATTTGGATCCATGATCCCCTATGATGTGGTAGACACCACGGGGAATACTGAAGAACCATATCATACATTATGATCTCTTTTGCTCAAAGTGGAAATTTTCCGTATTTTGCCTATTACAAAAAAGCAATTTAAACAATATTCTTCAGATTTGAAGCCTAAAAATGATCCAGAGAAAGATCAGTCCGAAGGCAATCTTTAATGATTCTCATATGAGGATGCTTATTTAAAGCACAGAGAATGTTTGATATTTCCTTGTGAACATTAGGCAAGTAGTACATTTTTATGGCATTAAACTGAATTCTAAAGGGTCTCATACTTGCAGGAGTAGAAATGATAGAGTAGTTAATGAGCTATAAAATTCAGCTTGGAGACTGCATTCAAATACTACAAGTAATTTCTCATTCCATAAGGAAATATTTTTCTAAGAAGTGACATAGTTATAACCTAGTGTTTAATAGAATATCTCTGAGAATTAAAAGCTTCAAAATATTAATTTAAAGTTGCACTTTGAATTTGTTTTACTTTCAGCTTTTGCTTTTAAGCAAGTAAATGAAATGAAAAGGCACCCATCTTTGATTATACAATCCAAAATACTCCAGCTGTATGTGGAGGAGAGTTACAACCAAAGAAGAGATTTACTTAGGGCTTAGTAGGGACAATATTTACATGTTTATGATTGATCTTATGTTCTCACCCCTCAATGCTGTTCATCGTATTTTCAAGTAAAAGAAAAAATAAGTGTTTCAGAGCCTGGAAAACCTGACCTTTAAATCAAGGCCAACAGTGAAAAGCAGACAATAATTCTTTCAATTTACTATATGATGAATGTTGCATTTAAGATGCCTTCTTATTTAAGTCATACTGTGGACATAGCTTGTTTGTCATTAAAATGTAAAAGGTATCAGGAATTCACTCAGCTCTACTAAATTACTTCTGAGAATTTAATTTACTTGTACTGAAATGTAGCCACCTAATGCATTTTTAGAACTCTGTTTCAGACTTTTCCAGACCAAGGCAAAATTTAGTCTCTGATATTAAAGTCTTAATAAACTTAAAACCTCCTCCCGTGTTAGTTCTACATATCTGACACTCTTAATGCTGAAACCTCAGCCCAGTGGCCAACTGCACACATGTCTTACCTCCTCCTGAAACTTAAATGAGAGAGATGAGACAATGAGACCTCAACACTGATTTTCCCCCAAAGACATTTTTCCTTCAAGGTGTGCTTCACCATTCCTTCTGCTGTGCCCATGATGCCTCGCAGAGTGGCAGGCAGCACCTCCTGCAAGGCAGCGCGGGCACAGCTCTGGGCTGTGCTGGCAACTGAGGTTGCACTCACTGTGAAAATGTCTACCCAAAAATTGTCCTACGGGAGTGAAATGTCTGCCTTGTCATGAGGAAAGCCTCAAGTTAGGCCTTAGAAAGGCAGATTGAAGCTTGTCTCCTGCCTTTTCAAAGATGCATGGGCATTGGCATTATAAAGGGCTACTGCATCTTCATTAATAAAAGAAATCATTAATTTTTCTGCTATGCGGAATGTTCTAGGAAGAAAAATTAACAAGGAGGGAAGACTGGCACAACACAGTTCCTTGAAACCCAATACAAAAGGGCCTATTGGTCAGATAGGCAATTGTTCAACACATTAAATTTCTTTAAATTGGCATAACACTGATCAAAACTCAAACAGAGAGATGTATTTGCTCTCCTTCATCTACAGACATAGTTATTCTCCCCATGGAAACAAATTTTCAAATTAACTTAAAAGCTCACAGAACTCACAGCAGCGCTTAGTAGACATATGCACACATTCTTATGTATAGAAAATGAATCCTTGTTGGGCTGCTGTGAGTTAGAATTTAAGATTGTGCAAAAGCAGCACAATAATATAAACATGCAAGTGAGTTTGTTTCTGCCATTAATGATGTAAGTTTTAAAGTATTTAAATCGGGTACCCAGTCCATAGCAGCTGGAAGATATGTTGTGTCTCAGAGAGCACCTTGCTTCTGACAAGCAGCCAGAATTAAAATAGGTTTATGACTTGATAGTCTGATTGCACGGACTGCAGAATGAAACTTTGCATGCAATTTAGACATATTACATTGATTTAGAGTTTAATAAACACAGTTTTGTATAACCTACTTAGATTCTATCCAGAAGAAAAAGCTACTAGCTGAATTCAGCTAACATGGCAATTATTTGGTATTCTCCTCATAATGCTAAACACTATTCAAACATAGGTTAGAGAGGGGAAAAAAGGATCCAGTTTTTAGCTGAAGTCTAATGTATTTTGATAAAATATTTTTATGAATATAAAGATATTGTTTAACTTCTGATATTATTAAAAAATATCACTGCATGCCAGACTGATGTTTTCTGAACTAGGATGAACACATATACATTTCCACTAGCTAGTTTAGCAAATTTCACAGTTTGTGCATTTTATTTAGGGCAAAGTGAAGAGCATTTTGTAGGTTGATAATACTGCAGGAAACAATCTGGAATGGAACCCACACAAAAAGAAGACCCATAGTAAGACAGAATAATACCTTTCACAAAGCCAGATATGAGCGTCTGAGGTAAGAAGCTGCTCGTTCTGCCTCTATTGATACTATAACTTGCCTTTTCTACTGGCATTTTGTGATGATGAAATAGAATCACAGAATCATAGAATCACAGAATCATAGCATGGTCTGGGTTGGAAGGGATCTTTAAAGATTATCCAATTTCAATGTTGATGCCCAAGGGCAGGGACACTTTTCACTGAACCAAGGTGCTCAGAGCTTCATCCAATGTGGCCAGCAACAATTCCAGGGATGGGGCATCCACAGCTTTTCTGGGCAGCCAGTACCAGTGCCTCAACACGTTCACAGTAAAGAATATCTTACTTATGTCCTGTCTAAAGCTACGCTCTTTCAGTTTAAAATCATTGCCCTTGTCCTGTCACTAGAGGTCTTTGTAAAAAGTCTTCCATATAAACCCCATTTATACATTGAAATAAATTCATTCTCCTCCTGTATTTTCATTTTTTTATGATGATATCAGAGCACAGAAGAGGTAGATGTACATAGCAAATAAGTAGATATAGCGTATTTGAGTAAGGTTATGTGAAGTGTTATCAGTGAGGTCACTGAAAACAGAGAAATAACTTCTCAAAGATTCACTGAAATTCATATGAATAATCATATGCATCACACATGCAGTGCTGGACTAAGCATGAACCTGAATATAAAACAGATTTAAGTATCTGTAGAAAACTATCTCTGTCCCAGCAGGACTTTTAGGTTGAGTGAGTTCATTATGACATTTATTTCTAAAACATGTAATATTGCTTGGTCCAGAGCTCAATGTTTATAGATTTATATTTTATTATTTGCTTACTGTGTGTGTGAATACATATACTCCAACACATCCTAACGCACACAAAAATGAGTCCCAGGGAATCCTGATCATAAGATTACTGCAGCTATTTTGACAAAAAGCATGGAACAGCTCTTAGCTATAAGAATCTATGGGATTTTTGCTTCTACTTTTATGTTTTGTTCTAAAATAGTTAAATCTTCTATTTGTTATTTTCTGCTCTGGGCATCAGACTGAGTTCTGCTTTGGGAACTTCATAGAGGACAACGTCCATGGTCATTTCCGAACACCTGGAAACCCTCTGAGGGTACTTGTGGCTGTCAGGTAAGGAACAGGTTAGGGCAGTCACAAGGCTGTGCACCAAGACAGCTTCAGCATTTATAATGGACATGCCGCTACTCTTGATCTAGGATGCCTGTAATCTTATTTGCAACTGATCCTGTATGAGGCAGGGCTAAGCCCTTGTTAACTGGTGCCTGGGAAAGACCTATCCAAGAACCAGACCAAGAGTGTAGCCAAGCTTGTGCAGCAGCTTTTGCAAGAAGATGCAAAGAAGGGGTTCTCAGATTAATTTGTTCCATCATAAACAGTCTCAGGTATGTAATTTTCTCCAGGTCTGGACTAGCTGCCCCTGTCAGAGCAGAGGCTTTGATGTGGATATAGTTTTCAATGGTGGATGCAGCACTTCAAGTCCGAGGCTTCAGTGTTCATTCTTGATGCCAGGAGAAAAGGCCTTTTTTCCTGTCAACCTGTGGTCTTGGAGGAGCCGCACCATCAAGCATAGGATTATGTACTTAGTGAAAACAACAGTGTTGCCGGAAACAGCCCAACAAGATGAGCACTATCCTTAATCTTTCCCAGATTAGGACAATTTTGTGGTAAATTCCACAAAAACACGGGTGAGTGAGTCAGACATATGTGCACAGGCCCTTATCCTTACAGAGAATTTTAACCACTGTGTTACCTACTGGAAGGACAACACAGTAGAGCACAAGCAATCCTGGAAGATCCTGAAATGCATTGACAAGAACTTCCAGACTCAAGTAACAGAGCAGACAATGAGGAGAGATGTTGTGCTGGACCTCCTACCTGCAAAGAGGGATGTGATTGTCAAAGGCAACCTTGGCTGCAGTGACCTTGAGGCGCTTGAGCTCTAGATTCTGAAAGGAGGGAGAGGGCAAAAAACAAGTCCCAAGATCCTGGCCTTGAGATGAACCAATTTTGTCCTCTTTGGGAATCTTTCAAAGGGTCTCACAGTAAGACTAGATGGAAGAGTGGTGCAAGAAAGCTGGTTAATATTCAGTAATTGCTTCCTCCAAGCTCAGTGAATGGGGCAGGGGACCTGGTGACAAAGGAAATGGAAAAAGCTCAAGTACTCAGTGTCTTCTTTGGTCTCAGGCCCCAGACACTGGGAGGAAAGTCTGGAGGAGGGAAGTGGAAGATTATACTGTCACCAGTTCACGGATCCTGACAGTGTGTACTCACAAATGCTGGGGGAGCTGACTGATGTCATGGCAAAATCATAGTATTTGAACAATCAGGACAAATGGAAGAATTGTCTGTGAACTGGAGAAAAGCAATGGTCACTCCAGTTTCACAGCAAAGCAAGAAAAAGGATCCAGGGAACTACAGGCTTATCAGTTTCCCCTTGATCTGTGGGGTTGTGATGGACCATTTATTCCAGTCACATGGAGGAGATGAAGATGATCATGGGTAGCCACACTTGACAACCTGATAACCTACTTTGAGGAAATGACAAGATTGGTACATGAAGGGCAAGGAGTAGATATTTGCTATGTAGACCTCTCTAAGACCTTTGACACTGTCTTCCATAAGATCCTCACAGACAAGCAGATAAAGTATGAGATGATGGAAGAGACAATGAGGTGAATTGAAACTAGGTGAAAGGTTTGGACCAGAGGTTTACGATCACTTGAAAGTCAGCAACTTGTGGCATATTTCAGAGTCCAGTCCTGGGTTACATACTCACTGAGGATCTGGAATATGGGACTGCCTTTAGGCTCAGCAGGTAATCCTTCCTCTCTCCTTACTGCTTTTGAGGACACATCTGGAGTCATGTGCTTGAATATGCCTTCCTCAGTACAAGAGAGGGTTGCATATACTGAAGAGTGTCCAGCAAAGGGTCACTAAAATGATGAAGGGACTGGATCACCTCATATATAAGGAAAGTTTGAAGGAGTTGGGAATCTCCAGCCTAGAGCAGAGAAGGCTTAGAAATGAGGCTTTTTTAAGGCTTGTTTTTTTTTTGTTCTGAATACCTTCAATGTTTCACCCATATCAACAATGGAAATGGCCATGTGAGGTAGGTGTAGCTTTTGTACAGTATTATTAATAATCTCCTGTGCTCTACTCTACCACTGAATTTCTCTATCCACTATGGGTAGAGAAAGAGCATACGCTATGAAATGACTTACCCTCCTTCTTCAGAATATTTGTGACCAAAGGCAAGGATGTCAGATGCTCGGCCACTGCCATCACATATCACAACCGGAACAGGAGGAGTGTCTCGCAGGTACTCCAGAACAATGGAGATGACATTGGGACCTCCTTCCACAATAAGGGCCACCACTGGAACCCCTTGGCCAATTCCTGGAGCAAAAGAAAGAAAGAAACGAACCAAACCAAACAAAAACAACACAAAAAACCCAGCCAACCAACCAAATAAAAAACCACAAACACATAAAACAAATAAATAAATAAAAAAATGCAACAGTAAAGAAACAAAGAAACCGCAGAGCCAGCAAGGCAAACAAAACATAACAGAAGACAGAAAAAAAAAAAAAAAGAAAAATCAGACTGAAATGACTGCATTGTGACTACAGTGTTATGTTAGAGAAAATGTATTCAGTAATTCAGGTATTTTAAGGACAGATGGGACAAGTGTCGCCATCTCATCAGTTCCACTGCATAAACCAGTATTTTCTAGAATTATCTTCTGTTTCAAATGCAATAGTTATGTTTAAGTAGACCTTTTTTTTTTTTTTTTTTTTTTTTTTAAGATCAAATCTTGTTTTGAAATCTTAAAGAAGCTACTGCATTTCTTCCTCACGTATTCATAATCATGACTGGACTCTTGCTTTTAGTATAGCTTTTGCATGATATCAGCTTCCCATCATTGAGTCTTCCAATAGTTTTGCTTGCAGTTTCAAAATTACCTCTATGATATTTTTCCTGCTGGAAAATACTGTATGGGATCCACTTTGAGGTTGCAGCTGGGCAGCCCTTTAACCTTCTCTTCAATAAACTAAACAATTCTCTTGCAAGTCAATTCTATATTTGTTTTTCAGTTCCAGTCAGTCTCACAGTTTTTCTCTGAATTCTCTCCAGTTTTGCAGCATACTCCTTGATTTGCAGACTCCACACCAGGGACATTGCTCCAAAGAGAGCTGAACAAGTGCTTAACTAAAGGAGAGGCATCTTCATTTTATGCACTATTGGTGTAATTACATGAGAGCCCTCTGCAAAAGTTGTAACACCAACTGCCAGGAAAGTTGTGGGGATTTAGAGAAAGGCAATCTGATTCCAGGCTGGTGTTAACACAGCTGAAAAAGCTTTAATGGTAGTCACTTGACCAGTTGAGACTGGGAACATTCAAGAGGACTCAGGCAATAGAAGAAGTTGAAAATTTTCTATTAGCTTTTTTTCCTGACAAAAGCTTTTCTTCCTTTTCAAGTAGCTTTTTCTAAGAAAACCTACATGCATTCTGCACAAAATTCTGACATTTTACTGGAAAACAAAAATAAAAAGAGTGTCCTTCACTATTAATAGCTGGGTTGGATAAAGTTGCACAAAGCCATCTAACTGTTAATATGTCTGGTGAAGTTTTCATTGAGACAGTTGAATTCTCAGAAGTAAAGGTAAGCGTGTGAGCCTGGAACACTAAAATGTGGTTAGACTCTCCAGAAATATTCACAGATCAAATGATTTTCAATAATTTTAAGGACTTGAATTACTGTCAAAAATGAGATGAACTATTCTTTAAGAAAGAAAGAAAAAAAACCTACTTTGTATATATAACAGGAAAATATTCTAGGTGTTTCCTCAACCATTTTGAAGGAAACATTATGTTTCCTGAAGTGATTCTCAGCATGCCTTGTTATGCCTCTATCTACTGTTAGTCTGTGGCTTTTTTGTAATAAAGCTTAAGTAAAATGTGGGGTGTTTATTTACATGAAGAAAACTACAGGTAGAATTATGAAAGGTAGAATTATGAATGACGGAGCATAAGAAGGGTGATGTATAACAAGGTGATTAACAGAATGATTTACACAGAGATCAAGGATTAATTTTTTTCTAATAATAAGGACTTCCCTTAATTGCTGTTCTTCCCAATCTAGACACCTGCTAATAATATTAAAAAGTATTTTAGTAATGTGTCAGATTGGGTCTGGATGACATTGAGGATTAATAGAAATTGAGAAAGTTCACAATTTGAAATGCAAAGCTGTTTATGTGGTGTTTAATAAATATTTCTGTAAACTGGGAACTCATTAGGAGGAAATACTAAGAAGCTGATGACAAGAGAGCTGTCTTTGGTATAGCAAGACTACTAGGAAAAGTTATGATCCTGGAATACATACAGCAAAACATTTTCAGGAGGAAACACGGGCAATTCAGTACCATTGTGCAAGCCACTCAGGAAATTCCATCCAAAATACTACCTGTACTTGTGCTCAGGCTTGTTCAGAAAGAACAAACTGGAATGAATGGAGGAAAAAGTCAAAAGGAGTGTACATGGAATAAAGATGTCATCTTATGAGACAAGATTCAATGAGTTTGACTTACCTTCCTGAGTAAATTAAGGGGGAAAATACGCTATGACTGAATACCCTCATGACTTACAGCACATTAGAAATGAACACTTTTAGAGAGAGTTCAGAAGATTCCCAGTTATTAGAGGAGTGAAATCTTTACAGCCTTCTTGTAAGACTAAAAGGGAAAACTTTTCATATTGAAATGATGCTCTGATGCTCACTAATCATAATTACAGTTGCCTTATGTATCTCAAACTGTTCCTGAAGCAGGTTCTGTCCTTCTGCTGGAAGCCCGTTCACTCCCTTTGGTTTTAAGTGCTTCATTTGGAAGGATAACGGCAGGCTGTGAGGTGAGATGCTAAATGTGGAGGTAATACACTCCTTACAATGTCAAGAACATCATTACAGAAAGTTTCTTGCTCAAGTTGAGATTGTCAGAAAGGAGGCAGTGCCAAAATGAAACCTTGCTGACATAAAACTGGACTATAGTACCAGAACTGCTGTCTCCTTGCACACATCCAGAAGGTGGGTACTTTATGCCAATCACTACAATAGACAGTCGAATAAATCGACAAAGAAAACATTTTTCTTTCATGTGTTTTTGTGGAATTTACCAAAAAATTGCCCTAGTCTGGGAAAAAAACTAATGATAGCACTTGATGGGCTATCTTCAGCAAGACACTGCAGTTGCTTTCACTAAATAAGTACTCTAAAAGTATATAATCTTTTGTGTTTCACATTTTATTAACTGGAATGAGAGTAGCATAAATGCACTACATTGAAATATTGCCCAATCTGAAGCTGCAGAGAACCTTCTTTGGTACAGGGCAATGCATTATTATCAGGAAAGACTATCACTTGGTGTTGTCTTCCTAACACAGGAGAAAATACAATTAATTTTTACATATCTGAGTCCTTTTTTCTGTTTCCTAGAAGGTACTAAATTACATCTTGATCAGCTTTTTATTTAATATCCTTTGTAGATAAACCTTCTAAGTTCAGGTGAATTATTTTTAAGTATTTGAAAAATTATGGACATCTGATAATTACATGGAATATTTATTTTTAAATTTACTTAGCTGACCTTTTAAAGCATTTCTAGGATGAGCTTTGGTTTCAACAAATCTTTTTTTCTTCTTTTGGAAGATGGAGGAAACTTCTTGTCTAGAAGTACATCTGCAGGCTTAAATAGCTGTGAATGATGACTAATGCATGATCACTGTGTTGTTTACGATTCAGTTAACTAATAGCTCAAGATGGTAAATATCTGATTGCGAAACCAAGGGTCTTCCATCTTAAGAGCGGTCTCTGCATTTTTATTCGTCTTAAAAATAGTTTGTTAGACAGGAGACTTTTTTTCTCTCAGGTTTACAAAAGAAATATTAAGTTTGTATCCAATAGCAGGTATGTGTGAAACATCACATACTAACTGGCATATAACTTTTAATAAGCTCTTCAATTCACATACTAAATTCTTAATATTTCTGCTATAAATTCAAAAATACAGCTAGCCTCTCATGACTTCATTAATAGAATACAGAAAAATAAGTAATAATTTTCACTCAGTATAATGATTTATGCAAAAAGAAGAAAGTACCAAGGACCTGACTCTCATCACTATACTGATTTCTAGAACATTAACTTGTATTTTGAGTATTTCAGTAAGTATGGATTTTTGCAGGGTTGATTAGACTGCTTAGTGCTTCACAGTGTCAGGTATTGTGGATACTGCTGGTGAAATTAGACTGCAATATTGTGTGAAAGATTTATGTAGTCAACTTAAAGCTTCATTACTGTGTTATTGCCTTTGTGGTCAGCAGCAGAGCCGTGAGACTTTCTGACAATTGTGGTTCCAGGAACATATGTACACATCAGAACATTTTTCCCAATGTGCACCAAACAGCACTTCTAGGCTTTCCTTATTAATATACAAGAAACCCCAGTATTTTTCCCTTGACACAGCTGTAATGCATAAATATGTAAATTAAAATAATAAACTAGACAAAATGAATGAATTTGGAAATGGAAAGAAGGAAAGAAAAGCTGCATAATGTTTGTGTTACACAAAAAGGGACTAAAAAATATCTACCATGCTTTGCGGAAGCCCTATTTCTTTTCCCAGTTCTTGGAAAAACATGAATATTTTATACTGTGAGTATAGTTATAAATAATGTATAACCATCTTATAAATTATTAGTAATTCTTTTAGAGAAGAGCTAAGCATGAGTTACCCACATTTTTATAGTCCAAGAATTGAATAAAATGCTTCATTTATTACAAAGTGAATTTACTACTCATGTTTTTCAGCATGGTTTTAAGAGTAACTGCGACATCACTATGTTGTACACTATCCTTAAGTTCAGTCCTGAGTTCAGTCAAATAAAACAGAGGTTCTAGTTGACTAACCTGACAGAAATGTGTTCAATTTCAGTATCATAACGCTTGGTGGTGGTGGTAGGCACATCTGAATTGATTTCCAGCTGGCTGCCTTTGTTCCTTAACCAGGTCAGACATTTTGGTGTGAGTTGTCCTATGTTCATTTTCATTTCCTAGCTGGAAATTTTGACTGGAGAGTTTGGTAATTATTTGGATTTTTGTTGTGATGTTGGGGCCTGTCTGTGATGTGCATGTCGTACTGGAGGAGTTACTGCACAGCAGCTAGCACAGGAGTGGTGAACAGCTGGAAATGTGTGTCACATGTCATGTACAATGTGCAGCTGGACAGTAAGATCTCCAGAGGCTGGATACAATGGAGGAACATCAAGCTTAAGGTTACAAGTAAGACAGAGTCACTGTGGACATACCGAGAGAGGCCAAACTGCCCCAGAGGGAGAGCAGAGTACGCCTGCAGAAAACTTCACAAGGTACGTGAGCAGTCAACTGACAGCTCAATGTCTTTTCGTAATGCGTCACACACTGCTCATCTGTGCAACGTAGAAACAGGACTCTCAGCCTTCCTAGAAAAACTGAGCCTACCCTAGGCATGTACAGGGATGTGTGAGGCATCACTGAGCTGGAAGGGCTCGTCATGTCTTCAGGAAAGCAGGTATATTTGCATGATCAAGGAGCCTCTATGGTTTTGCATGGGACTACCCTTCAGGTCCACAGATTGCTAAATCTTCCTGGACCCAGGTGTACTGAAGATGGTGGGATACATAAATTAGCAGCTTTCTCCACTGGTCATCATACCCCAGGTTTGCATGTGCCTATCTCAGATAATGAGACAATAGACTCTTAGCAGTAGAAAATTCCTTATGACAGGCTTTAGATTTGTTTCATACCACTACTTGTGTACATCCTGCAAATGGTCTTTCTTGTGGGCAAGAGCTATCCTAACTGCAAAATTCTCCTAGGACAATGACTTCTGTTAGTGGTAAACTCAATAATCCCTTACTGACTGACAAATAAACAAATCCAAAAATACAAATCAACGGTACATCCATGTTAGAGTTCCTACAAGTGTTTGCCAGTGCACAGGGCATGGAAAGGCATGTAGATAGACCATTTTGCACAAATGCTCCACAGTGAAAAAAACCCTTTAACTATATCAAACAGATGACATGTTCCCAGGCTATAAATTCAACAGATTTTTTTATTCAACAGGGCTTTTTAATGTAAGGAGTGTTAATTTGAGGTATTAAGTAGAAAATCTCATTAATTGTCAGTGGACGATCGATAAAACTGTTGCAAAATTCACTAATACTGATGTGGTTACAAAAACTTTGGCAGCTTTAAACTACATTTTGATCAAGTCTGATCTTAGTTTTTAACTTCAATACATATGATGAACTATAATTTTTGAGGGGAAATTGACTAACAAGCCCTATTCATTCATATTTGAAACTCCAAAATAGCATTTCCTTATTATTTTTTTGAGAAGCTTAAGGGTGTCTTGAAACTCACTTTAGAATTTAGCGGTTCTGGTAAGTTAAAAAAAATAAAGAAAGTCCTTAGCTCAAGAAGTTTGTCTTGAAAGTCCAGTTTCTAGGCTATTGCTACGCTTCATGGGGCAAGCAGAGTATGCAGCAGTGTGATGCATTAACAATGGCTGAAAGAAACACCACAAAAAATCTGTGGCTTCCAGAAACATTTCAGTCCAAGTGTTTACACAGTACTTGGATATCCTAGTGCAAGCTACCTACACAGAACGAATAAACAATTAAATACGACCTGGAGTTTCAATAAGCAGAAGTCCAGGTGAAAGCCTATAAGATTAAGAAAAATAATTTTAAATTTCTCAACTGATATTCACCTTACAGTCATACAGAGTCAACAAATATTGCTCTTCAGCTCTTAATACAGTATGTCTAACCACAGGGTAAGTGATGCTTGGATACGTTTAAAATTGCGTTGAATTTACAACAGTTGTTAAAAGGTTTGTCCACACAAATGTGTCTGCTTTACCTCTGGACATCTATGTGGTACTGCCTATGGTCCCAGCTAGCTCAGAAAGGCTAAGTGATGACAGAGGACATCCTAAAATAATTTAGATGCTTCATATTAGGTTATACTGAAATAATATTACAACTCGGGTCTTTTTCTAGGCAGTTGTTTTTAACCTTTTTGGAAACACCTTCTGAAATGTGTATGACACCTTTTTGACTAAAATATCAATAGCAAAAGGCAAAGAGATAAGATCACATGTACATACAGTGTATCTGCGTGCTCCAGCTCTCCAAATCACAGCGGCTATATGTGTACCACTAGAACAATTACATTATTAACTACTAAATGATCATAACTGGAAAAAGGGGAATGGATCCTGCCTTTGCAGGATGATGGAAAAGAATGTTGGGTTTTATTACCTGGAAGTACAGGAACATCTCCCAAATGTCACATCTAGTTCAAACCTAATTTCACACAGCTGCACTTTTTACAGTCAGTTTTCCCTTTTCCTCATCCCCTGTCTCAAGCATATTCACTAGAGTAGAACATCTTATTCCAGGAATGGCAAAGATAAGATGGGTATTTCTTTTAATCCTTCAAGAACTGTTCAGTAACAAAAGGAGAGAAACTTAAAAACAAACAAAACCAAAAATAAAAAGAAAAAATAGGAAAAAAAAATATTAAACGTATTCTTTTCTGAACACCTTTAATAAATAAAGTTTCTTTTCAGAAATTAAGGGGAACTTCCATTTGTTTGGAGACTCATTACCAGCCCTATGTCTAGAGAAATCACACTGATCTGGTAAGCCAGTACAAAAAAGTCTAAGAATATTTGCTGTGCTCCTGAAATTCACAAAATTATAGGATTATGGGAATGACACACAACCACTACTAATAAAGGAAACCTTGCAACAATTTGACTTATTTTTTCTTTTCAACTTATTTTTTGACTTTTCTACTACAGGATTGTTGAATATCATTTGCTATAATTTCTTTTTTTATTTTCCCAAACACAATTTAAAATCACTACTATGAATTTTATTTTGTTCATCTTTGTTTTTTTCTTTGTAATTTTCATTCATTCTCCTTGGACCCTTTGTTATGCTCACTTCCATTCTGCATTCTTATCTTTATAATTTCCCTTTTGGTAGCCCAATCACATTTTCACTTCCTATCTGTCTCCTGCTTAATCCATAATCTTCTTTTATCTCCCCTTTTTAAAATTCTCCTCTTTCCTAGGAGAAAGAGGAGAATTTATGCCAGTCTGTTCACTTTTCTCTCCCATTCTACCTCGATTCTTTCATTCTCATTTTTAGTTGTTCAGTGCTTCTTCCTCACATCTCTGAATCTATCTACTGATGTATCTGCCATCCTGCCAGACCTGACATTGACAGACAAATCTGTGGACCCAACACCTGGAACCATAACTTTGTTTAAGAGTGGACTGATCCTAAAAACTTCTCAAAATTAAATCCAGCATGGTAACAAGAAAAGATTTGTGGTATCTTCTTTGATTTTTGTACTTATCTTTGCAGAAGGATAAAGAGAGTCCTCAGAAGAAACGTGACATGGGAAGAGCCTATGCAAGACTAAACCATGGGATTTGTGAGCCTCATAAGCGTCCAAATAACCACTCGGTTACCTTCTATACAATGGCAATACATACAGTTCAAAGCTGGTACTTCAGGTTCAAAGACATGCACACACACAAACACACGCGCACACACACACACAAGAATCTTTGTGGATTTCAGTCAAAACTTACCCTATCTGTCCTTGCAGAAAACTGCTTCTTAGGGCAGGATAAGAGGACCTAACTGGTTTCACTCTTCTTGGAGCTCATTACCCGTAGGCAATGGCCTAAGACACACAGGAGCAACTACAGCTTCAGAAATTCTCACATTCTGTCTGATCTTCCCTGGTGATTCCCTGGCTCCCTTTAGATAGCTTTCCTTTAGAAAGCTATCACATTGTAACATAACCAAATTCTACACTACCTCATGTTACATATTGAGGTGTTTTTCCTGGATAAATTTTGCTTATTTTTCAACATATTTGACTCCATGTAATCTCAGAAAATTATCCCTTATTCTCACCTGTTTTAGAAAACAACAACAGGTGAGATACAAACCAGCAGAAATTCGGCTGTAGTGGATTCATCCTAAAATAATAATTCTTAGTTTTGCAGCTTTAGAAATTCAATAAATCTAAAATGTCAAAAAATTAGGGAGCTGAAATGACCTGTACTTTTTTTCTTCTATATGAATCATATGAAAGCACATGTTTTAAACAAACTCATCTGTTTAAAGTCAAGTTTGTGAAAGGAATTTATAGATCCACTTGCATGGATCATTGTGTGCTCCAAGAATGATTTTTAACCTTGTGTTTTCTCAGCCCTTTCTGAGGTATCTTTGTCTCCAATGCCAGAGCAACAAACATCATGATGTTTTTCATGAAAAAAACCCAAGTTTCTAATCTGAAGCAAAATCTGAAACGAGTCAAAACCTCAAACAATTCTGGGTTTTACTGAAATTTCAAGAGAGTCAGATTTTCAACCTTGTGGCAGACTTCCTCTCCATAGAAAGCAGTGTGTACCTAGATCTTCCCAGCTATGTAGTTACGAAAATACATCTAGGACTGCACAGAACATGAAAGAAAAATCTGAATCAAATGAGAATTCCAATGCATTTGATGATGATGTAATGGTCAGAGAAGGTGCCAGTGATGACAGTTGAACGTCCCTTTGCCTTCCCAGCCCCCTTCATATATTCTCAGGCATAGGATGACAAAGGGAAGTCCACGGGTCACATGAACAGATAATGCTGACATATTAAACTGTCTAAACTGCCTTCTATACCTAATCAAATCAACCAAATTTATCCATCAATTCCTTACTCAGAGGTAATTTCTCCTCATGGGCCTACCAAAACTCAGCTACATTAACCAGCTCTATAAAGAAGAAAGAGTAAATACAAGGTCACAGATTCCAATGCCTATGGTCTGTCTGTTTTTCAAACAGCATATAGTGGAGGTAGAGCAAACCTTCAGCACTAAATAGCACATTCAGAATTAGAATAACTAGAGCATGATAATGAACAGTAAAATTCTGCACTGAGTCCTCTGTGGTCTGGGAGACAATTCTTCCAGAAATGCACTGCTCAAAAGAAGAGTATTGGTTTCATGTGGTGGATCTACACAGCCTAAGGATTTAGCATGGTCATCTTTCTCAGAAATATCAACATGCTTCAGTGTGTAGGAACAGACCTAGCAGTGTAAAGTGGTTCTTGTAAGCTTCAAAAAGGCTAAAGAGTATATGACTTAAAAGATTTATAATAGGTTGAAAACTTAATAAAATATACTAAAATAAAGCAAACTATTTCAGCCTTTTGGATTTTTTTGAAGGGGTCTATTTCCAGTTAAACACACACTGTCTCTGGTTCAACATTCTGGTTTCAAATATGTTTTTGGTTACATATCCATATTTTTATATTATTTCTGGCTCTCCTGGGAATGGAATTGTTAAAAATGCAAGAAAAGGGCTTTCTTTTCTTTGCCTTTTTTTCCTCCACATAACTGATTCCGAAGAAGAAGGTGGTAGCTAATTTTATGATGAGAAAGGAGTTTTCAATAGCAGAAAAAAAGTTCTCCCTCCATATCAGCACAGGCTGGACTCCTGCTGGCTAGGTGACATTATATATGCTTGTTATTCTCATTCCTCACATTAGTGAAGTCCTTTTGCTGCATTTCATTCTTTTCACCTGCCTCTTTCCTTCTCTGAGGCCATGTCTAATACTATAAAATGTCGGAAATCTAAAAAGTAAAGGATCATCTTTTAAACCATTGGAGGAAACATTAGATTTTTTTACATTTTAATCTATGATGCTAGCTATTAACTCCGATTTGAACGTCACTGCCTCACTGACTGGACTTCAACTATTTCCAAAGCAAATTTTAAGAATGTAAAATCTCTTTCAGATACTATAGAGAACAGAAAATTCTGGAAGTCTTCTGACCAAGATTTTAATATTTTGATGTACCAAGCCTTCAACATAAGCAAAATATCTGGATTTAAAAACAAAATGTCATTAGCATGTGGTCAGTATGTTTTCAAGGCCATTTGTCATGCAAATACCACACAAAGCTTATTTATTCTGCTCTTTGAACTGCTACTTTACCATTTTCTGACACACGCTTCTTACATGCTGAACAAAAATGTGGTGTAAGACATGAAATGTACATGAAAGACAGAAAATTACTCTATCTTTTACCAAATGGTTATGCTTACACAAGAACATGCTGTGAATGCATGCTATGCTGTGCTGTGGTGTGTCATGCAGTGTGTCACGTCCAGATTCTAATTCTGCTGATAAAATTATACACGTTCTTTTAAAGAAAAATGTACAACATTCTTATTAATTCACCTTTCATTCAAATTAAAAGTTTTCACATGTGCAATACGCAATGCTTGTTATATATAAAAATAATCTGTGTTCTTGTCTTGCTCCTCTGCTCCAGTAAGAGCATTCATATGAAGGAAAGTAAGCATTTGGATGGAAGTGCTTGGTAACTTGCTCTAAGCTCTTTAAGGACTTGAGGATATTTCAGTCGGCAATAACAAAATCGTTAATAGCAACAACTATATCATGCGAAAGGAAGGCCTTAGTGCAAACAGAAGGAATGAACTGCATATTATAAAAATGCAAACATGAGTGCAGAGCCAAAAGGGAGAAGCTTTAGGTAGGATTTTTGAAGATTCTGCAAGTACTGGTAGAGGCCATTTTAATGTAATACGAAGTAATTCTAGACAATGCTTGTTAATGAGGAAGCATTTTTCCGTCTAATCACAAAATTAGTGAAACCCATGGCATGTCAACCTATTGGAGAGACTTTGTCTGAAAATGATTAAGTTCTCTGGCCAAATGTATTAGCTGAGTTGCTACATTGGCAATTACTCTAATCTAACCATCTGTGGAGTAGCAGGAATGAATATTTTATGACTTGTAACTTCCAACGCACATTTTGTAGACTTTCTTTTATATTTCTGGTTCAGGGCATGACTGATGTGCCTATTGCGTTACTCAGCAATGTTCAGCAGAAATGGAAATGATGTACATCTTAGCAAATGACCAGGCCATTCTACAGCACTTTGGAAAAATTGTTTTTTATTGTCCAGGAATGTTATAATTGGAGACTTTGCAACAGACAATTTCTAGCAATGAGATGCTTCATTTATTTCCTTTCTCTGTTTACAGACTACATCTTCTGTTTGGTGACACATTAAGTTCTTGTTCTGCACTAGTGTTTTCACAGGAAGGGGAAAAATAGACTAGCTGCACTTTTATGCCTTGAGCGATCATAAGATATCCATTGATTGTGGAACCAGTGACAAAACTGGTGAAAATTGTTCTGCCTTTTTTTTTCTTTTTTTTCCCCCAAACAGCTTCTTTGGAAACATTTTTTCACATCATTTTCACCCATTGGAAAGAAGGTCTAAGCATACAATATTTTGTATAGGGTTGTAAAGGGTACAAAAAGTTTACAATGTACTGAAGACTTCCCATGCATCAGGGAAAGGAGAAAAAGAAAAGCAAGTCCATCTATGACTTCTGAATAAAACTTAGCATTGAAACGTAACACTTCCTAATTACTTAAACCAAGGAATACCGTAGATGAGATAAGACCAAGTACAAGAACTTTAGAAAAAGAATAATTAAGTGCTAGGTCTACAATATCATGGCAGACTATCTCCTGAGGATGGAAGCCTAATGACTTTTAGTTATTGTTATAAAGATAATCAATTAGACTACTTTATTTTAAACGGATTTTAGGTCTCAAAGACAGTAAGGACTCCTATGATATTTAGGAAAATCAAGTCCAAACTTGAAAAAATCCCACATAAATTGCAATTTTTCTGTGTTGATATTTAAAAAAAAAGAATTCCAAGGTAAATTATGGCTGTTCAGACTAAAACTTACATCTTTTGTTCTAATCAGATAACCACATCCTTACGTCATGGAGTCAGGGTTTCAATGGGCGCCCACATGAATGTGAGGCACCAGAATGCTCTTGGTGCACATGAAGCACGCTGGGTACTCGGGCTACATCAGAGCAGTGTGTCAAGTGTGGGCTTTTGCCCCATGCTCACTCTGTTCATCACTAGTGGGGCTGTAGCTGAGGCACTGGATTCAGGAAGGATGAGGAGAAACTGGAAAGCACTCAGAGGAAAGGTGCTAAGGTCTGCAGTGACCTAGAGCACATGCCTGAGAAGAGTTTGAGACAGCAGTGCTTGTTTAACCTTTTGAAAAGGAGTCTAAGGAGTTATCCTATAACTGTCCTACAACCATCTGCAGGGATGTTAAAAAGGTATCAGATACATTTTTTTCTTGAT
Source organism: Hirundo rustica (assembly GCF_015227805.2). NCBI lineage: Eukaryota > Metazoa > Chordata > Aves > Passeriformes > Hirundinidae > Hirundo > Hirundo rustica. The sequence continues at coordinate 57,737,214 of NC_053488.1, read as the reverse complement.
AGGGTGAGATCCTCTGAAAGGAAAATGTCCAGCAATAGCAGTTTGTGGGCTTCAGATAACACTGGCTAATTGTTGTAATGCGTTAATTAGGTTTATATTTCATTGGACTTGCAATGTTTTTTCTATGTACCTGTCCTCTGATCTGCCCATCCCCCACACTGAGACGTAACCCAGCCCTGTTCCTGCCCACGTATCCCCGATCGGGTGGTGCCTTCTGCGCCCTGCCCCTGGGACCTGCCCCTGCGGGGAAAAGCCACGGCAGGGGAGGGGCCGGGGCACTCGGGCACCGGTGCGCCATCGGGACAGTCCAGCTAAGCATAGCAGGACTTGGGAATAAAAGATGTAAAATCCCATCGGGAGCCAGAGAGCCAGACTCTCACTTTTGCCATCGGCGGCCGTCTAATCTCGTGGGGAAAACTACACGTGAATGGGTCGGAGAAAGTTTCTAAACCTTTTGCTGGAGTCTCTTTAGATGGTTGAATATTAATTATTGGAAGTTACTGGCTGAATGAAGCTACAGACAAACTTACTCAGCATTGAAAATACTCCTCTTTGAGAAGAGACTCAGACTAGGGACCTTCAGAGGTCTGTTCCAGTTTATGTGCAATCTGTCATTTTACAGACAGCTGTAGCTCTGTCTTGTGTTCAAGGCAGTGAGACAGAGTTTGGTCTCTTGAGCACCAGAAGCTGTTAATCAGAAATCAGTAAACTGACAGTGGTGGATTACCTCAGCCTCCCATGCCATAGATCCCTTCCTGCCGTGGAACAGTGTAAGCAGAGCATCAGAGGTGGAAACACAACTGCCTTCCAGGTACTGCATCTCCTTTTTGAGCTGGGGCATTTTATTATGCTAAAATTCTCTATACTCTTATCCTGAGAATCTTCTGCTCATTAATGCAATATTTTTTGAACAGGACGGACTCCATATTTCAACTTTCACATGAACTTTCGAATTAACCATGTAATGCTATACAAATAAACTCTATGGAAGAGATAGTTACAAAGATATCTTTCCTTCCTTCCTTCCAGTGTATATCTTCAAATGAACTCTGTGCCTTGAAAATTCTGCAAAAAGTCCAGGACCCAAAAATTTGTGTGAATTGGAAACCAGAAACGTTTCTGATCAGATCACTTTGAATATTTCCTTTTGATCTTGAAACATTTTCGGAAAAGTTCTTCTTACTTTCAACTTTTCACACTAAAAAATGATGCACTTTGAAACTACAGGACTTTGAGACAGCTTGAGGGTCACTTAAAGAGATGGTTGCTGGGCTGTGTTAAAATAGTATTCCTTTGTGAAAATAAGAAAAACCTGTGCTGAGCATTAAAGCATCAAATTTAGGCAACTGCACAACTGAGTGATTCTGTGCTGGACCTGCAGGCTCAGGGCCAGAAATGTCACCCTCTTCTTGAAAAGAAATTTTTTAGTTCCTGAGTATTTGCTGAGGACTAAATAAGAGCAAGACAAGTGGTAAAACCTAAAAAGGTAGTGGAAAACAGAATACTCAATAAAATATTTTCCTAGTTCATAGAGGGCATAATTGGAGATTCTTCTTCTTCCTATTATTGTTCCTGTTCTTATTTTTATTTTATAGTACACTTATTCAGGAAATTAGATACTGCTGAATGACTGAGAAAGATGCTGTATCAGGAACAAGAACAGATGATACTTTCAGAATTATCTGACATATTTAGTGACCTAATTTAGTCTTAAATTTTATAAAAGAGACTGCCACTGTCCAAGTCTATTTGAAGGGAATACAATTTTCTTTGTCTTTAATATATGAGGACACATTTAAAGCTTCCCTTTGTGAACAGTATGTGACCCCAAATATCCAGAAAAGCCATCACTGCACTGGAGAAAGACACAGTTAAAGCAAAGGAAAATAAATAAGAAGAAATGTCAAGCCAAGTATCTAAAACTCAGGCAGGCTTAAAAATAAGAATAAAATCTACTTTCAGCACTATTGTCAAGGGGCAGGCAGTGAAATAAAAAGCTATCAATTGTTTACAAGTTCCTAAATCTGTTCTGTTTTCTAGAGCAGACTTTTTTTTAGTGATTAAGTAAAAATTGCACTTTCTCCTGACTCTCCCACAAAGAAAATTGTGATGCTGTCAGTGTTTTCCTCCACTCCACATGCTTGCAACTGGAAGATGGTAAGTAAAGACATATATGCATGGCTGCACAGATTCCCATTTGGATAAAAATCCCTTGGCAGCAATGCCCTGTCATGCGCAGGATGGAGGATCTACATCGCTCTGCTATAAATAAAGGTAAAGAAAAGCATAAGAAATTTGCCATCTGTTTCGCTGACCCAGCAAGGCAGGTGGTCTTTCTCATCCATATGGTCAACTTCCTAATAACTAGAGGTTGGGCAGGATGCAGTCAACCTATTTTAAAGCATGGAAAAACAACATTGTAGAAACATTCTGGATGTCACTGAACCAAGATGTACAAATCTTACTGGCAGCCTTCTTTCTGAACAATTTTTTTTGCATTTCTATTTTGAGGAAGGTTGTGAGATCCAAGAATCTTTGTGTGTATAAGAGGGAGAGAGGGAGGAAGTGGTTAAATGGTGGAGGGTCTCTGTCACAGAGGAAAGTGAAAAGGATGATTACTTTTGTGTGGGGCATACTGCAGAAAGAAACCAGAGAAGAGAAATTCTTCCTTTTTTGTAGATGTTTGAGGAAGTTAGGCAAGCATTTGACTTGAACCACCAAACTCTGTGGTTTCATCCATCAGTCACTTTTTAAAAGATAAGCCTCTAGACCAAATCTGAATTAAGTTAAATCTCTCTAAAGAGATTTATTTTTTTAATATAAGATTTTGCCACCAAAATGTTGTGCTGTAAACTGGAAAAGCTCACACTTTTTTTTTTTTTAAATGCCTTCAAAATAACATCTATTTATGCCACAACTTTATGTATTTTTATGATACGCCATTTTCAATTTTGCCTTTTTGTTGCTGGTCAAACCAGGATAAGATTATACTATCTTCGTCTGCTAAGGAAGCTCCCAGGCATGCACCCACTGCTTATGATGCACACATTTTGTGCATTTCTACGTAGTGTTCCCTGAGAAAAAGCAATATAACTATGATATCCTAAAAACAATAAGCCTGTAGTGAGTGGAATTCATGCAGTGGTGTTGAAGGCTGTAAGTGGCACATCATTTTAATTTAAGCACAGATTATATTCATCATACAGAAAACTTTATCAAGCATGAGTAACATTCTAGGTTATGGTCACCCGATTTGGCCTGCCTGTAATTCCCTGTCATCTGATGTCTGAGAGCTAAATGCTTCTCCTAGTCTCATTCCAGTTCCACATGCCTGTGTCACAAAAAGTTTCACCATTCCTGAAAATTGCATGTTTAAAGAGAGTTATTAGCAGAAAGGCTGCATATGTTCACTCTCGAAAAACTAGATCTGTTTTCATTCCTAAAGAATTCTTATGGATGTACAATACTGATGCTTGTTTGTGAGACCAAAAACAGAATTGAAATGATGCCATTTTCAAGCATCAGGTGTGGGTACACTACAGAAATAATACTAATAATGAGATATCATATTTTATTTTATCCATGCAGAAGTGCTTACTTAGGTGACTATTTTTTTCTTTTAGGTAGGAAAGTGGTACATGAAAAGAAAAACAGTAACTTTGTGAGAAAAACTGGGGCTTCAGTCTGGTCATGAAGCGTTATCATCAGGGTTACAAAAGATGAAGTGGAAGGAACACCTAACCTCTTAACTCAGCTTCTGGCTTTGGCTAACAACAGCTGCCTAGGAGAAAGTAATAAAAACCGTGCAAAGGTATAGTAGCACTTCCATGGAACACTCCCACTGCCTATAAATATCAGTGTGTCTTCAACCTGCAAAACATTTATGACAAAAAACTCTCCCTTATGTTTTGTCACGCTTTATTTTAACTGTACTAACTTCACCTTATTCTTTACTGAATGAAGGAGAACCTAACTGTATACGGTTCTAAGGAAGAGAGGCTACCAAAGGCCTGAGTGGAATCTGAACCTTACCAAACATTGCTTGAAACTTAGCAGAAACAAATCCAGCTATTTGTGCAGTGTCTTTATCCACTGCACTCTATAACAAAATTTTATTATCTTTTTTCATCATTATTTGCTTTCCTTAGCTCATGGTCACCAGAGATGGCAGAACTACTCCCCCAAATATGCAGAATTACTGCTTCCTTATACTGCGTGGTTTTTGCAACTCTAAAGCAACACAATTAACAGGTTACTCACTTGTATTTATCTTCTGAAGTGAAATGTGCTTTTCCAGGTGTCTACGAAGCTTTACCTCTGCTCCATATTTACCAGTAGTACCATTGTCAGCCAAAATGAAATGAGAATGCATGCTGTTCAGCACTGTCAGCTTGCTCATGGGATTGGACATAGTCTGGTATGGTCGGACCACCTGCATTTTAGAGACAGAGCAAAAAGAAGGTACACTAAACAGAAAAGAGCCTCTGAACTAAATCATTTACAAGATACGAGCTGACAAGATGAAACAAAAGAAAAAAATCAAAATTAAGGTGTTGCACTTGAATATTTCTGTCTTTTACATGTTAAGTAGAAAATGACCTTAACACTGGCCTTTCAGATGCAGACATGTCTTAAAGGCTTTTTCCATGGTAATCTGTTTCAGTAGTATCAATGTCCACTGCTTCCTTCAAAATCCAGTGCTCCAAAGGTCTGGGTGACTATACACACACACTGTATACCCTCTCTGCTGCCGACAATCTAGAGCATTTCTGTAAAATCTCACCTTGCTCTGACCAAATTGTTTGATTCTTCCTTCACAGACCCCACCCAGCTTCATGCCTCTGCTGTTGGATCATCCAGAACCACCAGCACTGGAGACACACAAATACAGGTGAGTTCCAGTCTTGCAGATGTGTACACATTACATTCCACCACATTTTCAATTTTCATGGGAAAACTATTGGCACACTCATAGCATCAGTAAAAGGACAGTTGTTTGTGTTCACAACAGCATTAGAAAGTTTTTGTTCAATGGGGAGTTTGCTTCACTTCCTTTGATTTGATTTCATCAGGAGAAACTGTGCAGCAGACTGAGTAAATTGCCCCAGAGTTACTCCACTTGTATCCACCAGACAGACTAAATAATAGCATTGGGCCACATTTGGCTGTCAGCTGCTTTGGTGAGTGCCTATTGACATAATGAAGACTGTACTAACACAGCAAAAGAACTAGTGTTGTGTCAAGGCATCCTGACTTATACGTCAAATGTTTTCTAGCAATACTATTCCCTGCCTTTCTTATGTATGTCTTGTCTTTTTGGAGAGACAAAACTGAAAATCTGTAAAATGAAGCCCTAGAAATGCTGTAATGTTGTTAGAAAACTCGGCTGGGTTATCCTTCATTTACAAGGAATATTCTTCAGAGTTCTGACATGGTTCATTCTTCAGGCCTTGTGCTTTTAATGCACAAATAGGTACACTCAAAATCTGACATAAACGCTTGCAGACAGAAATACAATGTTATTAATTTATTCATAAGCTTTTCTCCCTCTGTAATTCTAAAGAAATCTCTAACTGAGATACAATTCTTTAAAAATACTATGTGTTAGTAATTCTTTAGCCAGAGATCTCTCTATATACATTATTTTCCCTATGTTTCCTTCTCTGCCTAATTTTGAACAACTCTTAGGCAGCAAGGAGAAATACACAGACTTCTTTTCCTGTTATAAATTGTCATGCAAAGGGTACTCTGTAAGCTCTTCATCCTGCAAAAGGGAGGGAATAGGTCTGAGAAGACCTAGAGGGCAGCTGGCCAAGAGCAAGGCAGTACACTACGCTCTGTGAGAACAGGCGATAGATCTGCCTCATATTTTTTTAATGCTGTTTCCTTTGGTGCCTCATTCATAACAATTTATTCTACAGCTGCATGTGACTTAACAAATATCAGTACACTCTAGAATGTCTTTAATATCTAGCTTCTGCAGATATTGCAGAAAGCATGTACTCCATGCCGCTGTCAGAAAGAAAAGGCAAGTTCTTCCTCACATCCCTAAGAATCAAATAAAATCAAATTAAAACGGAGATCTTTTAAACTGATACCCACCCCATCTCTCAAGAAATGGACAGCAGCAAGGCTTTACAGCAGAGGAATCCCTTGAGTTGCCCATTCATTGTATGAGTACAGGCCACTGTGCAGACAATTCTACTGACAGCTTGTGGTTTGTTCCTGAGAGCCACAGCTCAAAACCTTCTGTGTCAGCTTGATCTGCAGTTCTAATGAGTTGCAGTACAGAAGCCTTCACAAATTAACTCGGTAATGGAGCTCCAGGACAGATTAGAAGCCTATGATTTTGTTCTGCATTTAGCTACAAGTTGAATTACATTAATAATAAATTTTATGGATGTAAAAATGAGACTACAATTATTTTCAATTGAACTGTTCACAGCATGCACAGTTCAACATCTGATTTTTTTTTTTTTTTTTTTTTTTTTAAAAAAAAAAATCTCAAACCACACTGTTAGACTTTCCCTGAGAAAAGGATAAATAAAATCTTCAGGAAAGTTAGAACATCCTAGGCTTTGAGGTTACTTCCTTGAAGTTACTTTCTCTTCCACAGCACTCAGCAGATTTTTGATTTCTGACTCATGCTATTTCCATTCCTCTGTTCTTTTCAACCCCTTGCATTTTACAGGCAAGCTAAATAGTTGGAAAAAACTTTGAGTTTAAGCTGTCTTCTCATCCTCTTTTTACAGCCATGGAAGCATATGATGTTTTGGGCTGGAAGTGACCTTAAACGTCACCCAGTTGACCTTAAAGACCCCCACCATGGGCAGGGACACCCTCCACCAGACCAGATTATTCAAAGTCCCATCCAACCTTGTACTGAGAATAGGGAGAGTAGGGAATAATGTCCCTTAACATCTTCCTCTGCAGAGCTGAAAGGAATAATTTCTGCTCAAGACAGTCTCTCCAAATACAGCTTAATAAATGTGACAGCAGCCATGCTGTGAAGCAGTATTCATGCTGCATGGGCTGAGGGAATTCTGTCCAGCCCCAGCCCTTGCTTTTGCACCCTGAGGTGGCAGCAAACTGGAATGAAAAGCATTGTTGTTCTCCTCAGATTTCCTGTAGGCACATGACATTCAACATAGAGTCAGCACTTGCAAATTCTCTCAGGGTAACTCACCGTGACAATGAGCCTGCAAGTGCCCTGTGAACCAGTGCATAAATCTGAGCAGTCTATGTGGAGGCAAAGAATTTGAGACATGAAGTCAAAGTAGTGATGGAAAAAGAAAGAGATGCATGCTTTGCTTCTCAAGGAGTAGCAGCTGTTCAAACCAAACCATTTCTGCAGCCCTGCTGCTCCGGAGAATACCAAGGAAGAGAGTAGTTCCTGATTTAATTCGGAGGTTCCTGGAAGTATCATGGTCCAAATTCTCCACATATGCTACAACTATGCGAGTTCTTATCTTTGCCCCTGGTCTCCTACTGAGAATTAAACCCAAATGAGGATAGAACTGACACTGAAAGTAAAGACATGCTACAATGACTTAAAAATGTACTGTTTTGGAAAGGAGAGTGGTTCTGTGTGTAGGAAGAAACCTGTTTATAATCACTGTTTTCTACAAGACTGAACAAGACACTTTACTTTCTCAGTTCTATCAGAAAATATGGGGAAATAAGGCAACTAACTCCCTTGTGTCCTTTATTTTTCATTTAGAACCTGAGAGTGTTAAGAGTTGCACTATTTTCTGCTGTATTGCTTTTACAGTACTGGAGTAAGGCATGTGTCTTTAGGGATCTTTAATCATCACAATATAACAAGTAGCAAACAGCAACAATATTTCCTTTGACTTGGTCAGTTTTCCTTATGGTTCTGAGGAAGTCCCCCAGGATTCCCAAAGGCTGACTGATTTGGAAGGGCTGGTAAATATAGTTAAACCCCTCAGCTATGGCTTCTGGATCCATAAGGGATGGGCTGAGGCATTAGCAGAGGAGCACCTCTGCTGAGCACGCCTCACTTGCCATGAGGCGCAGGGAGGCTGCATGCACTGGGGCATGTGCAATGACCACAGCTCACCCCTCTGTACCCCTGTCCCCCCAAATTCCATGACTATGACAGTCTTCTGCCTCTATCTGATGCCGGAAGGGTGTGTATTTATAATTCTTCATTTCTGATCATAATTTAACTAGACATAGTGCATATAGGCATAAATCCACATTGATGCCAGAGTTCACCAAGTCTTTTACTACTGGTTGACTTTTCCTCCCCCTCGTATAATCCTTTGTGCCCTTTGTTTCTTGCTTAATGATGATTCATTTTATATGCTTATGGTACTATTTACATTTCCCTTCTCGGTTCATTTCACAGCATTCACCTCTAATGAGCCAGTCAGTATAGCACACTTTGATTTTTAAGAAGCTTCCAAACCAGTTTCCTCACCAAATGCTTCTAAAGAAACTGCATGCATTGAATAAGACAGAAAGTCCTTTGAGGCATAAGTAACTGAGGAACGCTGGGGGGAAGGGTGGGAAAACAGTGAAAGGGAAAAGGTAATTTTTGTGAAGACTCTTGCTAAGAAGAGTTAGTGACATAAATGACTACCTCAAGCTGTGTTATATTCCGTTCAACTTAGGTGTAAGGGATTTGTGATTAACTGGAGGGTGAAAAGCTTGCAAATATTTCAGTGGACTAAAGTCTTCATAAAGCAGCTTGATGAGGCAATAAAGTGGAAAATGAAATTCAATAACAGTAAGCATAAAGCAGTATCATTTACATGTGCATTAGAGATGGATAAAACCAGAAGCGCTTCAGCATTACATCAAGCCATTGATCAATAATTTTATAAAACTATTAGGGGCTGGGAGGTTGAGAGGATAAATTTTATTTTGTCTATCAAAGGCATATTTTGAAATATTTTTGTCCTTTTTGATGTCCTTGTAATTGTATCGTAACCCTACTGATATAATTGTGTCTACATTAATAGATGACCCAAATTAGTTGTAACTTTTTATTAAACTTTTTAAAATTTTCTATCAGATGATCAGAGTAAGTATTAATTCTTTTATGATTTAATCAGAAGTTTTGGGTTTTTTTAAAACTGTTTACTTTAAAAATAAAGTTACAGTACAACTTCTTAGTTTCCTGTTAAATTAGAAGAATGTTTAGAGGAAAACTTTGCTTAAAGGTATCAGAGGTCAGGGGAGCTGCTCCACTTGGCTGGAACACCTGGGCAATCAAGTTCTTTTTTTTATCCTCTTTTGCAAAACAAGACTCCAGATCCCCTTGAACAGGCAGTGACTACCTGAGAACAGAGATAGCTTTGCAACAGGAGAAAAAAAGTAATAAAGGAATAGAAATATTCCAAAATTCATGGCTAATTTTACGTTTTTCTTAACTTCTTCCTCTTATGTTTCCAGAACCTCATACCTAATCACTAAAGACTATTTATTTGAAAATGATGTGTACATTACATGCCTCTAAGAAGATACAACACATCCGTGTGCTTAGCTTTTTCTGCTAATTACCTTCTGCACTGCACCTCAGAAGAGCTCATCGGTGACTCAGAATTATGTGGCAAAGTCTGATCCTGCTTCTTTGTGTGCTATTAGAGTAAAAATCTCCATGCTAATACAGTTCTGCCTAACAGCTATACTTTCAGAGCGAATTGCAATAAAGTCCAGTTGGATTATTTTCTTCATAATCATTGTAACTCTTCTGACTTAAGAGATACTTGACTCTTCTTCCCCTTCCCAACTTGGTCATGGATATGGAATACAAAGAAGAATGAATTAGACTAATGAAGACAAGAAAGAAGTTCTTTATGCAGATTGAAAACTGTATCTCTTCCACTCACAGTTAGTCACTGGTTCTCAGACAGATTTCTCAGGAATGAAACCGAAGTGAGAAAAAACCAAACCAACAAACAAAAAAACCCCCCAAAAAACAGGTTCAGAAAAGCTTCAGGCAACAAATAACCAGAGTGGACAAACTACTCATGTATTTAAAATTAGGGAGTTAATCTTACTGCATTAGAGTTTTATAAGAGAAGAATGGTGTGAAAGAAAAGGAGAAACACCAGCCCTGTCGTTCAGAAAGTGGCTGAAGATGAATTATTTGAGGTTGCTCTTATCTAAAATACTCAATAGCACCTTTCAAAATTTCATCAATAATGTAATAATTCTAAGGAGGATAGCCTGCAATTTTGAATTCAACCAATGTATTATAGTATTGCTTAAAAATAAGCCAGATTTCAAGTTTTGCAATCAATGCTTCTTAAGCACTTTTCCATGTTCATAGAGTTCTAAGGATAAAGCTTTGATATATTTTCAAGAATAGCTTTTAATGAATTGCCCTTATAATTTATTTTTAAAGAAGATACAGTGTGGGAATTTTTTATGGCTGTCATGTCAAAACCCACCATCAACTCTAATGGAAAACTTCTGTATATATTGACTTTTTGCTGCAGACAATAATTCGAAGAGGAATTGCTAAGTGAGGGATGGAGAGGATAGGAAAAGTAACTGGCAGATTTATAGATACTGGAGGTCATCTATGGCTATATAGGTCTTACATCTTTGCCAATCAGATCCTCTTGGTTTTCCACAATCCCCCAGGGAGCGATACCAATGGTGCAGATCTTCCCTCGAGATTTTGAGGCATGATCTTTCAGGGCATCTCCAACATGCCGAATGACCCCTGGCAAAGAAACAGCATAAACCAGAAATTCATAATTATGTCTCTTTTATTCAATATCATATGGATTTAGTACAGACTTGTTTTTTAAGGGAATACCTATGCCTATCATTACAATTAAGTAAAGCTATGCATATATTCCTATTCTTATTATTAATTTCTGTGAATCTATTTTATTCAATCCAAAAAATTACTAAATTAAGTAATAAGAAAAAAAAATACACAGCTTTAGAAAGAAAAATGGACATACTGACTGTTGACTGCAGCTTTCTTATCTGCATGTCAGCACTGGTATATTTCCAAGCACAGAAAGAAGCATAGGAATTAATTGTGCTCCCTGCTCCCCACCCCCCAGCTCCTTCAGAAGTGCAGCTTGTACACAAATGATCCAATCAAGGATGGAAATCGAAAACATCATTATCCTACTCTGTGATAAAGCTATTTTTCCACTCTTTCCAAACAAACTCAGTCACCTGAGATAGCTTCCAGCAGGGTATTAGAACCCACCCTGGGAATCAGTGAGAAAACAGAAATTAGTACAGAGACAATGGCTGCTCTCCAGCACTCCTCCAAGGGCTGCTTCCTTACCCTAGACCTTTGGCAGTGTTTCAGTGGTATCTCAGTGCAAAAGACAAGTGTTATTCCTCCTTCCTTTTAATAAAATAATCTTTTGAAACCTGTCTTTAAACAAATACTTCCAGGATATCGTTGCACTGAAGCAGACCTGTGGGTTTGCTGCAGATGTTATCTGATTCTCAGTTGCAGAGTTTCTGTAGCATTAAAATGTCACAATTTCCAGATGACTGGAGAGAAATTACTGTCACACAATTGTTAGGATTTTGGTTGTAGTTTTGTGAACTGTAAATGACCCAGGGTAAGAAAACTCCCCACAACCTAACAGATCCTCTATGTCCTTGAGTCTAGTAATTCTTCCTGTGGTGGAAAGTTAAAGAAACTCCAACCCTGTACCTGCCATCAGCTATGAATTAAGCTATGACTCAACAGCCTAAAGGATTTAAAGCAGTACATCTGTCCAGACTGCAAAAATTTCTGCTGTTTAGAATAATCAGCTTTCAGCATGACATGAATATTCATAGCAACAGTCATGTTTATAGCCAGGTATGCTCTCTCTCTCTCCCACAACCCTGATTCTCAGTCCAACACCTGTGTTTCAGGACTTTTCAATTATAATTTTTCTTAAGAGAAATCCAGTTTTAAAATTTGTCTTCAACAAAAAAGACTGTACCAAGAAATTCTCAATTTTTATGATTTCACAAATAATTTTCAGCTATACAATTTGAAAACCTAGTCCCAGAGCAATCAACTGCTTTCCTCCAGAAATTAAAGACAACAAGAGATTACGGATATCGCAAAACCACTTCTGGAATTGTTTGTTCTTAAAACAGCAGAGAGCCACTTGAACTACATTGTTTTGTCTAGATAGTTTCTGATTACGGGAAAAAACAGCCCTTTTCAACAATATTTATGATGACTTTTCTGCTTCATTTTTATTGTTTTGGCATTTGCAACTATGAGGATTTGAAAAATGGTAGGAAGCAGTTGTGAGTTTGCCAAGTGCAAGTGCTATTGTCTGTCCTTAAAAAACAACAACAACAACAACCCCTGTAGTTTGATTTCTACAGTTGCTGTGGGGTAATCCACTGCATTAAGTGTACAACGTGTACATTTTTCTGATGTAATTTTAATGTAAAATTTATATCTGCCTGCCATCATCATGACAAGAGTATCTGACAACTAATATTATTACCACCACAGTGCACAGATCAACATTAACTTGATTTATTCCTTACTTTGAAGAGATGTGGGGCATATTACATTTGTGTCTATATATCTAACACACCAAAAGCTATGCCTCTTTGGCCTCTTCAGGGACCAAGCCTGCCAGAATAAGAAGAGTGTTTAGACAACACTCACAGACCCATGGTATGATTCCTGGGGCTGTCCTGTGCAGGGCCAGGAGCTGGACTCTTTGACCCTTGTGGGTTGCTTCCAACTCAGCATATTCTATGATTCTGTGCTACCTGTATTGCTGCTGTGATACAACTGAATACTGTTTTAAATTTGATGTGCTCTGGAAGCCAAGTCCCAGACTCCTATTAAGCATTTATATTCAAACATGTAGGAGTTGATCCACCATGCACTAAAATTAACACATGATAGAACGATTACATTGTTTTCCAGAGACAGTAAGAAGATACACTCTTACTAAAGTAAAAAAAAATTATAGGTTTGTTACTCCAACAATGAGAATGACATAAGAATTCACAAGTTCATGTCCTAGCTCAAAACTTTTTGCAATTCTCCCTAGAAGAACATTTTTGACTTTCCCCTGAATCTCTCCCCCTTTCTGCCTCCTTCAGGGAGTGTAACTGAGATGTCAAAGCCATAATTTTTTGTCTGGGGACTGATGTTTTGCAACTTATTGCCAAAGTGTACATGACATGCTGTCTACTAGTAGAGCTGAACCAGCTGCTGTCTTGGATCCCTAGGACACCTGTTTGGTGTATCACAGATGCTCTTTGACTAGAAATGACAGATATCACTCTTGATGAAAACGTAACAGCAAAAATTTAGGTTGAACTCTCTACAAGTAAGAAAGAATTTTCCCACCATATCCAAAACCCAGAATTTTTCTCCTTTAATACTTCGGGTCACCTGACTAAATGAAACAAACAACCTTTCTGGATGGAAGTGTTTTCAGTTTTGTGTATTAAGAGTTGGACTTTGATTAGTCCCTGCAGCTTACAGTTGATCTTATAAAGTCTTCCTCGGCGATATAATACGAATACCCTAATACAAAAGCAGGAGGCTTTATTTTCAGCTCCAAAGTGTGTTTTTTACAGTTTAGCAGCCTTTTATTCTGTTTTATACCCATTGCCAGGTTGGTTTGAACTTGGTATTTTCTTGTTTTCATATAGCACAGAAATGACAAAGAAAATAAAACATAGAATGGCTTTCTAATCTCATAATTCCTACTTTCTTTTTCCTTTTTTTTTTTTTTTTTTTTTTTTTTGGTGATAAAGTCTCCTACATGCCACTGTACTTTTACTTCAATGATGCTCTTACCTGTGTTTACTCCTCCAGTGAATATCCATGCTCCAGTTGTCATTGCAGCCTTAATAAGTCCTTTTCCAAAGACTTGTTTGAGTTTTGGCTGAAGTTCAAAATTCTGAAGGCCCCCGTGCACAGAGATGAGAAGTTTGGGGAGCTCAAGTTGCCACTCTTTGGTCATCAGATGCAGAAGAAGGTCAGGCTTTGTGTCAAAAGACACACGTACATACTGCAGAAACAAGAGCAATAGCAAGAGTAGAGAAAAAAAAGATTAGTTATACCCACTGGTTTCTAATGCATGTTATCAGTGCCAAATAGATCAGATTTTTTATGACAAAACCAGTAAACTATTTGCTAACCTGATGATTAGTTTCCTGGTTAAGAAACTAGGAATAATGGAACACATGGAATTCACAGGCTGGATAATTTTCTTTATTTAGGAAATTAAGACATTAAATGGTTCAAAATCTTTAGCAATGTTTAAAATATTAATGTCTACCATTTAAAAATGCAAAAGCTGGACCAAAAATGCAAGAATTCTGCCAAAGGTGACCTAGGTAGTCAGGGCCACAGCTGTGTATTTACTTGTACCTCATTTTCAAATGAATGATGTCAAAACCTCAAAAGGTAAGAAATAACAGATAGAAACTCAGTTCTTCAAGCAGACAAGTTTAAACTGAGCAAGACTACCAAACTGATACTTTCCAGATGAAAGACTGCTAACTATGTGATTTGTACAGGTTCATGATCTTGTGGAAGATTAAATCCTAAAAGGGCTGTGAAACAAATTCCTGCATTTCCTGTTGCTGGTTGTTCAGTGCTACACATGCAGCAATTTGTGCCAGGGGAGATCATGCCCATCTGTGTGTGCACATGAATGACAACTGCCTTCAAAATTTTCCACAGACCTACCATGTCACACAAATACCAGCCTCTCTCTGTTACGAGACTTTCTCCTGTTCTTTCTGTTGCTGCTTCACAAAACCTGTGACAGGGCAGGTGATACTTTTTTCATTTCTAGTTACATAGCAGAAACAGGAAAAAGTTTTTTTATAGCTGCTAAGATCTGGAAGGACCCTCTTAATAAAATAAAATTGGTTTCAGAAAGCATTCATCTGTGAAACTTCTGATTGAATCAATGTCTGTAGAGCAACTTCAGCAGTCTTTCCCTTGATGGGCTGTCAGCACAGACATCAGCTGTATACCATTGACTTCAGCCTGAGGAATATCTAGTCCTGATTTGTTTATTGTAACATGCCAGGTGGTATAATACCCATACATAGTATGTAATAATTTTGTCTCTTTTTGACACATTTAATCAGGTTTTTTTTTGCCAAAAGTTTGTTCTTTTTTGGCAATGCCATATGGTAATAAAGTGGATTCCTTTCTAGTTGAATGCAAAATAAGGACTTGACATTTTCCAGAGGAAACCGCTAATAGACAGTATGTTTTGCAACAATGGATTATTGCACAGTTACCATCTATTGTTATTTATGGAAGCAGAAGACTGCACAATTAGTTGGGGGCAGGGGGGCGCACAGCCAAACTGAAAGCTAAGCAAGAACTTGTGAACGCACTTTCACCCCCGTGCATCAGTAATGCTTTCTGCAGCAGCCAGGACAACTTGCAACAGCCACTGGACACAAAATACCCACAGTATTCACATCTGTCAAGCTTATTAATATAGATGAATTGCCTCCTCAGTAGCTACTCAGTCAATTTCCAGTGTGAGACAAAATCTTGTATGGCATCTGATTCCACTGACTAGATTGAGACTTTAATAGTTTTTAAATTGGGATTTGAGGGTTGTCAAAGTTTTGACACAGCAGATGGAGTGTATAAGAAAAATGATCCTTATTCCTTTTTTTTAATGTCTTAAGGGAGATCTGAGACTGCAGATCCTTACTGGAGGCATTCACAGACAATGTCCTTCATGGGGCCTACATGAAAACTCTTGGTCAAACTACGGAGTCTTTGGTTTGGAATCACTCCTACCTTACTCTGCTTTCTGCTTTTAGGTGAAGGAAGACTGCAAGTCTTAAGAAGATAATTAAGGTGAATTCATACTGGCAATGACCATACAAATATGTTGAAAACATGCCACTGCATCATCTGGGATGATATTAAGATGAAGGCACAAATAGCAGCAGATGTGTATGATCCAATCTGGACAGTGACTACCTTTTTTTTTTTTTTTTTTTTTTTTTTTTTTTTTTAATACCTCAGAACGTGTTATTTCACTGTTCTACCTTCTTAAGGCTATGTCTCTTATACATGAAAACCTCTGAATTCCAGTAAATATAAATATATAAAGTGAAGAAGAAAGAAGTATTTTCTTGTATTTATTTGAAATGTAGACAACTTATATTGGAAGCAACTCCTTTATTTTTTATAGCAGGCAAACCTCCTTTATACTCAGGATAATTTTACTTTACAAAGTGGAAATTTAAGGAAAATAATTATCTAAGGTTTTTTCATGTAAATTAAAATTTAAATCGAGTGAGATATAATTTACAGGTTTAGGAGTTTTTGGCAATGGTGCCAAACATATTTTTTCCAGTGCACAGAGCATTCAATTTTTATGACTATTTGAAAAATTTTTTGCTCTTACGGAGGCGATTTTTAGTTTGGCATACTTGAATTCATTCTTTTGCCATTACTTAATATGTTAGCTAGTAACTAAAAGAGAATTTTTCTGTCCTATTTTTAAGTTTACATTAAATTATAAATCACACCTTTAAGGCCACTTTTGCCTATAAAAAAATCTCATGTCTTCCAATCTTGTAATAAAATATTTATCCTGAACAGTTCTTGCTTAGAATGTTGCTAAATGCTGATGAGTATTTCTGCTGTTCCTGAATTCTCTTGCTATAGCCTCTGGAGGCAGATACAAAACCTGAGACTAAGCCAAACCACTATGCTGTTGTGCTATGAAATTCCATGCCTGGTGTATCCGTAGCTATAGAAACTATCAGTTCTAATGGGAAATGATTTGGCCCTTTCTTTATGGGAGAAGTATATGGACAGGATGCAAAAACTCAGTTTTTATGTGACAGCAAAGCAGGGCAAGTTAAAAAGCAAAAGTGCAGTTCTGAATCACAAAACCTACAGACTGACTTGATTGGCATCAATACAGAACATGAAAGGACAAAGCACCAAGCTTGGGCTGTAATGCTTATTTCATCCCTAGGCTAGCACAGTGGTAGCCAGCAAGAGTGCATTTATTGCCAATTGTTGTTTCATGTTTTTTGTCAACGTTCTCTAAAACAAACCTATGCCCACCATCAGTCAAACAGACACTTCCAAGTTTGACTCCAGTGCCCTGGGGCAAAAGTCAAAGTTCCTGAGAGATAGAATTGCTACTCTTTACTCAAGCTCAGCTGTCTCATTAAAGCTCTTGGTGAATGATTGCAGATGAGAGTGTCCATGAATAAATTAAAGAGACTCAGAATTTTGTTGTGCTTCTGAAATTAAATCTATTCAGACAATATTTTGTGATCTGCATTCTGACATTGATCCTGTGTTTCTTTTTGTTAACTTACTTAAGTTTCTATCACTACAGATATGTCTTCAAATTAAAGATTGGTTGCCTCAAAATGTGAGCCTCACCAAAAAAAAGAACCCCAAAAAACAACAACAAAAACCAAAACACAACAAAGCAAAAAAAAACCACCCAAAAAAATCAGCCCACCACAACAACCCCCCTGTCACCCTGGTTTTTCTGAGTTTTTTAAAGCCTTTTGATTGTTCATAAAATGGAGTCAGATCTTTTAGCTACTGCACAATATTAGGAGCAGTTTTCACTTTTTCCCACATGTGTAACATAAATACATCCTTTGTTTTTCATTCTCTGTCCTTTGTTTCCATATTTCTAATCTGAAAACAATTGTAACTGACAGTTGGTCTGGCCATTTGGCTAGGAGGTGAAAAACTCCAGAAGCCAATCCACAGCCAGACCCACAAATGTATAAAAAGTAAGAAATAAACAGGCAGAGGGGCTCTCGGCCTTGGCTCAGCCTTGAGCTGGCTCAGAGGAACCCTCTGCCCTGCGAAATCTCTCATCTCCGTGTGGTTGCTTTGCATTTCCCAGTCACACCCCCCCCAAAAACAACCCCTCCCAAAAAACCAGAAAACAAAACAAAACAACGACAAAACCAACAAGAACCGCCCCTCCAAAAAATCCCGAAACCAAAACCATGCAATTCTCACTGAATTTAAAAATCCCCATCCTACTTAGACTGAAACCAGATTGGTTCTGTATAAGTTATTTCTTTGTAACACCTTAAGGCCTGATCCAAGTCCTGCTAAAAAATCACTGAAAGGACCCTCATTGATTTAAATGGGCTTTGGATAAAGGTTTTTATGTGTTATTTCCTCATTTTCTCCATGTAGAACACCATCTTTTAAATTTTGTAAATATTTTTTAAGAATTAATTTACTATAACAGAAACAATCTTGTTTGCTGCCTTTTCATGGTTTTTGCAAGTTACAGGATTATCTTTTTTTTCCCTCTCAAAAGCCCTGATGATTTTTTGGCATTATTTTAAAACAGTTTTCATAAAACTCAATGCATTTTAAACCAAGAAAAATACCTTTTTCTGTGACTGACTTCCAAAGATCTTAAATAAAGTTTTAAGGATCTGAATATTAGCAACTTTGCCTAAGTAACTGTTAATGATCATTGGAATTCTACTGATGTTCCTTCATGTTTCTGTGCACCATAAGAAAAGCAGATAAAACTGAAGTAAGCTTCCTTTTGCAGCTGCAAGCATATTTTAGGATTTTACTCTGCATATGAAATGTATCATTGAAATGCATTCAGTGAGGAGGAATCTGTTTAACTCACCAAAGACTTTTCAAACAGCCATCTTCCATTTAACCCTGAAAACCCATGATGAAAGAAATTTCAATTCAGCAAAGAGCAATCCTTTAAAGAAGTTTATAGACAATCCAGGCACACCAGTTAATGACAGAACATTAAGGTTGTGTGTGTATGTGTGTGTGTGTAAAAGCAGACAGTGCAGAGAAAAATTGGTTTAGTTTGCTCACAAGTGCCGTGCAAAATGCATCACACCTTAATTGGAATGGAATCACTCACATTAGTTTGATAATTGCTTTCTGACTTAATAAAATGCTAGTATAAAGCTAGACAAGTGTGTTACTTCCTAAACTGCAGAGACAACAAGCATAAGGAGATAATATTTTATTAGTTTTCTTGTATTTTTATCAATTTTATTTGCAAAACCTATTAACAAAATTTATGTACATCCAAATACTTCTCACATATTTTTACAGTTATTAAATTTGAAAATCTGCTATAAAAACAAAATAAATGCAGACAAGAAAAACTGTTAATTGCATTTCTTACATATTAATGAGATGAGTCACTTGTAAAGAAAATATGAGATTGACAGAGATTTAAACACCATATAATCTTGTTGCAGGACCATCTGTGGTTGCATGAAATTGAAGGAAAGGCCTTTTTAATAGCTGATCTTGCTACTCAGTGTTACCTAATCTCAGGTATGTGTTGCTATCTAAATTTGTCCACAAATTATTGAGCTATTCACATTATTGATTTAAGGGGGATAGTGCAGTTGCACTGAAGATACTTTAACAACTGCATGGCATTAGCAAAAGTCATGCTGTTTAGGAATTTTTGTTCCACATGGCTGTGGAAATGAATTTAATGGTCCAGTCAGTTCTATTGACATTATGTAGGTCATCTTTGCTGGTTTTTTTTTTCCAAATTCAAGTGTTTTGTTATAATTTCAGTATAATTTTCATTTCCACAGCTAAAGATCTGTTTGTTGTTGCCTGGTGGCAACTGATATAATATTGTGTCATGAAAAGTATAATTATATTTACTATATATTTTGTATTAAAATCTAATTCTGTTACTTCAAATGGAGAAGTATTTATCTGCCAGTTTTACATGCACTGATCTGTTCCATTTGGTTTCCCAAATATAAATCTAAGGTTATGGCTCCTATTAACAAATCCCACCTAATTCTTTGTCGTTGAATTCCAAAAAAATTAATTTTTTTTCTGTTAGGACAAACCAAGAAAATACTACTCATTTTGGTGTTTCCCTTGCTTAGTAATTTTCATGTGTGGGCATCCATTTCAGGAAATAAAATAGGGAATATGTGGAAAATGTAATGCCATTTTTTTTCCCCTGAGGTTTTCCTTGATTTGGTCAGCTTGCCAAATCTTGCTGCTTTGTAAGGCTATTTTATAGCCAATAGGCACAATATAAACCTACCGTGATTGCCAGCAAAAAAGAGCTTGCATGCTATAGCGTTATATGGTAGCCAGTACGTAGAAAATGACTAACACATTTTTAGAAAGGAATATATCTATCATGTTTTCTCTCATTTATCTTTCTTCCCTTATCCACACTGATCCGCTTCTCTGCATTTGGGTTTGAGAATGTACAGTTGAACAAGAGTGAGACATAAACTTCAGAGAATGAAGGCTTTTTAGAGGGGTTAAGATTTTAGTTAGAGATAAGCTTTGCTGAAATTAACTAAAGTAGATAGGTAGGCTTTGCTGAAATTAAAAGTTAGTAATTAACTAAGAGAAACTCGGTTCAGGATCACTCTTCCATATTAGAATAACTGATTATTTGTCAACTTTGTTTGGTTAGCTGTGTTTATAATGAAGAATACAGAAACTGATAAATAGCTTTTAGGAACATAAGACAATTGTAGGCCTCCTCTGCCCAGAAACCCATTGAAGGGTCATGAAGACAGGAAATAGGAGTCCTACCATGGGTTAATTTATCACATTTGCATTGAAAAGATAGAAAGGTCAGAACGAGGAAGACTTCTTTACTTTCCTCATTTTGGGGACCCCTCCCCATGAAAAGGACCTCCTACCGATTTCAAAGAACAAACTACACATTCTTAATAGCTTTTTAGCTAATTACCATACGAAGCGTGGAATGGGATGCACCAGGGTTATGAATATACATTTGTGTTTTGGGTATTCAATGCTTTTGTAAGTAAAAGGACTCTGTGATCACCTGTAAATTGCGGTGTGAATTTGGGAGCTGTCCCGCACACTGTCCAGCGCCGTAATAAACATACACTCTCTAACTTTAAACTGGTAGAGAGTTTGTCCTTCTCAGTTGGGTATTGATACTAGATCAGTACCTATATTTTTTTAATAAGTCAAGAGTATTTCCAAGAGCTACTATGTACTTACTCCTTTTTATTCAAGCCTTATTTTATCAATATAATGTTTCTTTTTTCCTCATCTTTGCTGAAAAAGTTGGTGGGTTCCTTTGTCTGAGCAAATTATTGGCTTCCACAGAAAGCTTTGGATTTTTAAAGTTTTATTTATTATGGGAAAATCCTAGTACCTAGTAAATACAAAGGTAGGACTTTAATTTTCTATTAATAAAATGGCAACAACTAGTCAGACAACATTTTTGACTATAGTCTACCGTAAAATAATGGCTGGAAAGAAGAACACAAGGACATCTTCATGCTGCTTTCTGTGGCAGACACATTATAAAAAAATTCTTTAATCCATTTCCATTGAAATGGTTATGCAAGCCTCCTTATTTGTGTTTTGGTCTTATGAAAGGCATTTTTCTCACTGGCAGTAAGCAAGCACAAAACCCATTCAAGAGATATTTACTTAATTGTTTAATTTGAAGCACTTTTCCCATTAGTGGAATAATCAAATTTCTGGAGATTTAATAGATTTTTTAATGAATGAAGAATTTGTTTTATTTGCTTATTTTGGGTGGGGTTTAATGATTACAAATAGATGGCATGTGCAACTACCTGACTCTAGTCTGATGAAATGAATCTGGAGACTTTCCAGCAACAAATTAATTGTCTTTATTTATCCCTAAGTTTTAACTGCTTTTTTCGATTTCTGAGAGTTTAAGTCCCCTTTTCTGTTCTCTTTTTTTCTTTCTTTCTACATAGTTGATGGTTTCACTCCTGACCACTCTGTGACAATGTTTTTCTTTCCTTTACACTGACTTCTGGTTTTATCTCCACAGTTTCACTCCAATTGTACTTCTTTGAGCATATAGCATGAATCTTAGAGCACATCCTGTCTCTTCTGGCACTCTGCCAGGACATAGGAATCCCAGCAAAGATGAGAAATCCTCTAAGAGAATTGGTGTCAACAGCTTCCCTAAAATCTTCATCATTTCTTGGCTCTCCAAGACTACTTTTGCCTGGGCAGGGCTGTTTATTTCTTTAATAGAAATCTTCAAGGACATCACTGAAAAAGCTGTAGTGATTATCCCTTCTCATAAAACTGATTCATTGCAAAGAATAGGTATATGGTTAATAACATTCATTACTATATCTTTGGACCTCTGGCCTTGCAGATTTTTAGGTGGTTGGTTATAAATTGAACATATGATGGCTGTGATACTCTCAGAGAAACTACCTAATTTTCTGTTTCTAGGTGCAGCAGTGCTTTCTAGTTTCTAGCAAAAAAAAGCCATCCATCTGCACAAACAGAACCATTCAGTTGAGTAGTCACTCTAACTCCAGTACCTCTGTACACATCTGAGGAAAATACTTTGCCCCCACTAGCGTAGTACCTGAGATTTTCGCTGTCTCTAACCTCTGTTCTTCATGACAGATCGGAGACACCTGTTGGGAAGAATTCATGCACAGAAAACAGTACTGGATTGCTAGACAAGTTATTCTGCAGAACGCCCAGGAGTTCAGCTTCTGCCCTCACTGCCAAAGCAGTGTATTGGCCTTAAAGTGCTAGGCACATACTCCACTGTAATTCCCAAAGATCCAGGTTCTGCAGGTTAGATAAAATCAGAGAGATTGTTCCTTTCATGTAATATTAAAAAGGAGAAACACACATGTGGGTTAGTGTGTGTTCTGGAAATGTTCCTCCAAGTTAGTGGAGCAAAGCCTTGGTATCACTCCACAGTGAAGGAGTAACTTCTTGCTCAAGGGATTTCCTAGTTCCCAGATTAGACACTTCCTGCAGCCTCTTATTTCACCGAAATATGGACCATAAGTCTACCTGGTCTGTCTTCCAATACTTGTCTGGAGGACTATTAAAGGGAATTTTGTATGTTTAAAATTTGTCAGCTTTGCAGACACAGCCAGCAATGGGAAATCATAGTTGAATTCTAAAATTATTGAGGAGAGATGAGTAGTCATTGGAATAAAGTAAAGACAGCAGCACATTAATGTGTTTTCAGCCTTCTTAAAGGTAGCTCCTTTTATACTGCACTCCAGCTTTTACAGTTAATTTTGTTCACCCACTCTTTGGCACATGATACATAAAAACATACATTCCAGTCATACACTCAATACTACTTTATCATGAAGTTAAGAAAGAACGTTGTTCATTCTTTGTGAACGCTTACTTTTAGCTACCAGCATTATTTATCTAAGAGAAAAACAGGGTTACCATGGCTTTATTGGAGTGGCCTCCTCCTTGGAACTCAATGGTTCCAAAAGCGTCTGTCGGGCTGAGCTGCGTGTGCTTGTTGATAGACCACTTCTCCGACTGGATGTCATTACGAGTAAGCCTGGTTTCATTTTTCTCATTCTGAGTTACAGAGGCGCTTGGAGGTTGTCCAATGTGTTGACCTGTTAGACGCCCACAGCAACATCTATGACATTGAACAAACAGAAAACCTGAGTCACGTGCATGTATAAACTGAAGAGGGGAACAAACTGCAAGAAGAACCTAACCCCTTTTCAACTCTGCTGATTCTTTTCCTGAAGCCTTTATGTATGGAAACAACACTGTATATATATATATTACCTTTTTTTTCCCTTTTTCTTGTTTAATTTGGACTCTCCTGTATTTTAAAAAAAAATCATGCTTTGTTCTAAATATGTACAAAATGAAATTAAATAACATCTCTTTTCTTCAAGTAACATCAGGATAATTAATCAGCTTTAGCATGGATTAGCATAAATTTTAAATTGCTAGTTGAATGCATCTATTTGCATTTGTCAGTGTTGTGTCCAATTGAAGTAAATATTCAGTGGACTGAATATTGAGCTAAGAAGATAAAGAAATTAAACACAGATGCTGACCCACCCTTGATTTATCTTTTTTCTTATTAAATAAGTTTTGAAATGTAAACAAATAATTTCCACAGAAATCCATCACTCTGGATGTAATTCAACCACCTTCTGAACAAATCAGTTCACAAAATATTTATATCTGTGTCCATTATATGCATTTATATATAGAGAGATTTTTTTTTTAACTAACTTCCATTTTTCATAGAAGTAACATGCAATTACCTATGGGGGTCTTTGGTGCTGGGTATGATATGAACACATTCTCTCTTGTAAAATGCTCTTTCTATCCATGATTTCTGTGCCTAAAAAAGAGAAAGAAAATGCCTTGAGCTCTGTTTGCTTCGTATATACGAGTCATAGTACAACTGTAGAAAACCTTCAAACAGAAGAGAAAATTTCACTGACTCTTCAGATAAGCAGTGCATATTTTGCAGAGGGCAAACATTCCCCTAGAACTATGGTTCTCTTCTAGAGCTAAGCACCCCATAAGCTTTTAATATCCATCTCTTTTTCATTAGCCTGATGACCCTGACACTGTTACTGATATTCTCATAGCAGAGGAAAAAATCTCTGGCGAAGAATTAACTCAAACTCTAAACCTTTCAGCATGGCAGAAGAAACTTTACACCTATTCATTAAAAACACCTCTTTTTCCATGTCAGTGATACAGCCAAGCCAGCTCTAATTAAAGCAAACCTACAACCAAACCAACCAAATTACCCAGAACATTTTTACACAAGTACTGAGAGTGCTGTTTAACACAGAGGCAGAAAAGACAGTTTCTATGTGGAGAGCCAAAAGAAAGGAAAAGAAAAGAAGAGAAGAGAAGAGAAGAGAAGAGAAGAGAAGAGAAGAGAAGAGAAGAGAGAAATAAAAAAATAGGAAGATCAGGTTTTCAAACAAGACATGCAAGATTTTAATACATTGAGTCAAATAATTGACAGGTAGCCTCTAAAACAGTTCAGCGAAGCTATGTTTGCTCATAACACTTAAGCTCTTCCGCCACATATTCAGAGAAAAGCAGGAAATCTCTTGCAGCATGGCCTTAATTGTCAGATACACAAGAAGTCTTTCTAAACAGAGTTAGGTAGGAAAGAAAAAGGGAAACGAGAAAAACAAGCACAAAACAAAAAATGGAGATAATTTCAGAGTTCTGAAATATGTTTAATTATCTAGGAAATCCTCACTCCATATAATACGAGTTCTGAAAAACTCTCTAAAACATTCACACAGATAGAATTCTATTATTTCATTTAATAAGGAGATGACGTGAAGCTTTCCCTTGAAAATTAATTTTAAACAGATTAACTTAATATATTTAAATAATAAAATTAACCACTTAATAGCATAGCATAAACAGAACTATGAACTATGAACTAGGACAGAATTATCTGAGAATTAAGTAATGTGAGTTAAACTTTAAACAGTTTAAAGGAAATATGAGCATTTTGCCTCTATGAAAAGAAAATTTTTGGAATTGCCTATGTAACATTACCTAATTAACTGATGTTGCCTTTTACTGTGCAAGGATATATAAGTCATACCTGTTTTACTTTTACTAACTAATGTTACATCACTATCTAATTTTAGCTTCTTGTCAATTCAACCTGCATCTCATTTTCCAGAGCCCTCTGCTTCTGAAACGTGTGAAAATCACTCTGAACGAAAGAAATTTCTTGGAGTCAGTGAATGTCACCAGCACAAACTATAAAATAACATAACAAGAATTTCTAGCTACATCTAATGCTTACCAGTCCAAGTATATAGAATATATTCTTCTGCTTTTTACAGAGAAAGTAATTTCTTGCTGGATCTAGTGGTTACTGGTGCTATTTGGCAATATTTTATCTTTGCTCTCCTCATATTTTTATTGGAAATGTTTATTTGCTAGACTTCATATTTTGTAGGAATAGCAGATTCCTAGCATCACTTTTACAGTCAGAAAAAAAAAAAGGTCTCTTGAAACCATTAAATAAAACTGTATTTGACTGGTTTTTCTCACAGCAGCAAACAGGGTTAATGTATTATAGAAGGGTGGGCAAGATTTGTTTTGTTTAAAAAAAGTATAGTTCAATAGACAATCTGAAAGTTAAAAAAGTTTTACTTCCCTAAGAGAGACCTTGAGATTTAATTTATAATAACTTCTAAATATCCCTTATTAAATATATTATTATTTCCAGACTTTTTTGCAAACAATTTACCGTGGTTAATTTCCTGGCTACATAGAGCTAATATGTCTTTTCTAAAGGTGGTCACTAGCTAAATTTATCTCGAGTTCTAGCATGCAAAGATGCCATAACAGGTACTTCACTGAAATTTTTTTTTTTATGTATAAAAGCAAGCTTTCAAAACCCAAAAACCTGACATTTCAAATTTGTTTTTCTACTCTTCCTCATATTGTCTTTGCATGTGGAAAAAAATACAGATACATTAAAAAATAAATTATTAACAAAAAAAATTTATATTTGAATTTTCATCATATTTCTTCACAGACATTATTGCAAAATAATAGTCTGGTTTAAAATCTCCTTTGTTCACATCAGGAAAAGATACCTTCTAGCTTTTAGATCTCAAACAATATACTATCCTACCCAGCAGAGTTGTGATGACAAAATACGTATTTACTAATCTCATAATTCCTTGTCCTTCTAAATTTAAAGGAAAGCATCTGGTTGCACTGCCCCATGCCAGTTATCTTTTTGTAACAGATATAATTTGCAATGAACTATAAAGTTCAGAGATATAATAACTTATGCTACTTGCTGTAAAGTCTTCATAACAGAGTAATTTCAGGAAATCAACATATTCCTAACTAAACTTTTATAATGCAAATTAATAAAGTAATAAAAAGTTTAGAAGACCACAGCAAAGTATTTTCAAGACTAGTAGAGCAAGAGGCTTTTCTTCTCTTTCTCTTATTCCATAAATACTCCCTCAGTAACAGTTAATGAGACAATTTAAAGTCCACAGTGAATTCATAAAGTACGCGCCATACTTGAATTTAGTTTATTCATAGCTCAACTCCCTGGGCAAGTTTCTCTCTTTATTAACCTCTCTGAAAAATCCCACCAAGAACATTTTCTTTCTCTCTTTTCTTTACCTGAGTATCAAACCTGGCATTTAAGGCTGTCCTGGAGCAAATCCTGCTGCCCACGTTTCTCCACGGCTGGTCATTGCTAATAACACATTCGTGCCTGGCCAGGGTGCAAGGCGCTCGCTCTGCCTATGGTGCACCAATGTGAAAACCAGCAAAGCCCTTGCACCCATTAGCTGCTTGGAATGTGCTGCTGTGGGATTAGCCTTGTTAAAGGTTCAGTGGGCATTCACCCATGGCCCCACAACACCGCTGGGTTTGAACGTCTAATTTGATACCAAAAGAAAAACAAATCTCTTGAGAGCTTGGATTTAACTGGCACAAGCCTTGATGGGCTCTTTGTCTCTCTTCTTTGCCCCTGAGAAAGTGAGCTGGTCAAACTGTGATAAGATGCTCTGAGTTCTTAAGTTCAACTCAGGAAAACCAATCCATCAAAAGAAACACTGTGCTAAGCTGGAAGGAGCTTGAGGATATAGTAGAAACTGTTAAGTTCCAAAGAATGAAAGCAGTGAATTTATTGGACAACTGAGAGAAATCTATACACAGTTGAAATATTTTGCATATAATCAACAATGGCATTTTTCCAAAGAAACTGAGGTTTTCTCACTGTTGCCCACCACAATTGCTGTACTGTAGTGCATATAACTGTTCATAAACACAAATCTTTGTCTTTCAGAGACAAACAGCTGCATTGGTTTCATTGTAATTAAAAGCTGATAACTTTAACCAAAACTTGAATATTTACAAATTTAGGCACTACTTCCTTACTGTGCTCTCTTGATATTAACACTGATAAATGACCTTCTCATATGAACAACACATTAATATTTAATTTAGTACCTAACAATAACATAGGTTTAGTTATTTACTTCAAGAGTTTTCAACACCAAGTATTTTGACTCTTAACCCCTACCACCATTTCGCATTAGTTCCTCTCTACTCCTACATATGCCTTCATCCCTTTCTTTCCTTATCATTAAGGATGCATCTAATGGGTCAAAAATACTCTGTCCACCCTTGGTACTGATGAACACACAAGCACTACACTGTTCTGCACATACATTGGCTGTGATGGGCAAGACTGAGAATATGCATGAACTTTTAAACTTCTTACACCATCACACATATGGAGAAGGTCCTGCTAGGCTGGCTAACCCATGGGATTTCCTTTGACTCTCTTGCACAAGTTTTTGTGCAATACATAGATGTATTTTGTAAATATTAATGTCTATATTAAGAATGTACATATACATACTCTCTGTGTGTGTACACACACACAAACACACACACACACACACTCACACACACAAACACACATTTTCTTCCAGCAAACCTGTGACCTGTGAGGTTTCTGAACCAGAGTTTGTGTGCTTATCTCGTCAGATCTCTTAAACACAGGATGGGACCAAACATGGTCTGTGGAGAATGACAGAGGTGAAGTTGCAGCCAGGAAAGCAGCTAGTAAACAGTTCAGTGAGGTAAAGAATATAATGGGGAGTCAGCAGGTAAAGACAGCTTTTTAACACTAGGGAATGTGATTTGGTTGAGAGGGTGGAGAAGGAGTGAGGTGAAGAAAGGAAAGATCTCAAGACTGGATAACTAGTTAAAATCTTAACTGACTTTGAAGAGAAACATCAGTGTTTGAACCTGACAAAATTATGGAGATTGATCTTGGATTCACGTTTCAGCCTGCAGAGCAACATGGGGTAAAAGCCACATCTTTTGTCTTAAGAAATTGACAAAAGAAACAATGGTTATATTAATTCCCATATATCACCCAGTGGCCCTAGGATGTTTTATAGGTAGGGACTTTAGATTTGGGGAATACAGCTCTTGCTACAGGAAATTGAAACTTGCTTTGCTTGTTTAAAGATGCATTAGCTTAGGACTCTCTGGAAATGCAACCACCCTGCAATACAGACTTCAATTTTTTGAGGAGTAATAAAGAAAGAGTTAGTACAGAGAAAAAGCTATTTTTCAATGTTGTACAACTGCAAAATAGTGCTTTCAGAGGTGGATGCTACCCATTTCATGATATAAACATATATATTCTTTAAATCATCCACCCAGCTCACTGTTTATGAAACAGAGCTAGTACTGATTGCTCATGGGAAGTAAGGGTGAATATTTAAAAAGAGGTTTCATTGGGGAAAGAAAGGTGTTTAAAGCCTTTCTCTACTTTCCAGGGGGACAGAACAGCTGGAGGCAATGGAGGCAATAGAGTATTACTGGAGATTACAGTTACAAATTACAGAGAAGATTTAGAGGAGCATATGGTGTCGGAGCATCAGAGCTATTGCAAACTGAAGTGATTGGTATTCCTTAACCAAATGGGAACATTCACAAATTCCACTGTCTCTGCATAACAACCCTGTATCTGTAAACTTCTATAGCTACATCAATACAAAGGAAGGCAATGCTTCAGTTTAACCTTATTACAAGGTGTGCCTGGGATGAATTTCCAAGCCTCATTTCAACACTGTGCAATTATAAGCATTATTAGAACTTTTAAGTCATTCTTGACACATTAGAAATTCACCTGTCTGGACATTTACTTGGGAATCATTGGACTGTCCCAAAAGAGTTCATTTTCTAGCAGAAGTATCTAGAAGCATCTCAGAGACTGGCAATGTGATCTTTATCCACTAGAGCTGTACTTATATATGTTGTGTTCTTTTTCTAACAGGCTTCTCAAGCACTTTATCATTAGAGTTGTTACAAAAACAATCCTGAATTGTCTTGAAAATCAAGTTGTATTTAGTACAGAATAGGAGGGCATAGAACACAGACATTTATTTTTACAGTACGTTACAGAAATTATCTCCTAGCATAGTTTACCAGATGTAATTTTTACACTGTACTTAGAAGAAATAGAGTAATTTAAAAATAATTAGGAGCTTTCATTCAGTAGTTAATGATTTTAGTAATTATAGCTGACATTTTTCTTACTGCAAGGACACAGAAATGAAATGTTATGTCTCTGCTAATGTTACAGTGGAAATTTGCATTTATGCTTTATATAGATATTACATGGAACAAGCATATGTCATTATTATCCATGCTATTGACGGATTAACTGAAAGCTTAACAGATATTTTTAAAGAACTAGAGAGAATTATTAGATCCAAGATTGGTGTAGACATCAGGTTCCTACAGGCCTCCTTAAAATCTGTAGAAGTGTAAGGGGGAAATTTTAGAGAAAATGTCATTAAAATGAAGGATGGAGATATATATATATATATATAAAAAATATATATAAAAAGAACACTTTAAAAAAGTGTTTTCTTCTTATGGGTTTTAGCATACAAAAACAAGAATGAAATCTATGAGCTTCATTCATGAGGTTTCTTCAGATACATATTTATGATTTCACCGAAATTGCTGTGAGTTTAAAGTTATTTAAATAAGTAAATAAACATTTTCTCATATGAAAGCTTTACCTTATCTAGACCTCTGTTTGATCTCTACCAATGTCATAAATACAGGCTATTAAAAAGGGAAAACAATCTTTTGTTTTCAACAAAGAACAAAGAAGAAAACATGTATAATGCTTTCCCCTGAGTTTCTCAGCTAACAATTATTTTCTACTCGTGGACTTCTGTGTAGTTGTGATTTCTACATACTCTGTAACCCTTAATGGGATTTCTCCTACCAACTTGCCAGCTGATTTCTTGCAAGCTTTCAGCAATTTCACATCTTTCTCCTTGCTGCAGAGGGAAACACTTCCTTCTGTTTGTTTTGAACGTGAATCCTCATGCTTCTCCATTGCTGAGAGAGGCAGTGAACACTCAGTTCCCATCCATCCTCTTCATACCAGTCATGGTTTTCAAGATATTCTCTGAAGAATTTTATTTTCCCAGATTAACCATTTAGCAAGTATTTCCTCACGCAGAAACTATTTATTACCTTTTATCACCCTTGCTGCCCCTCTCCAAAACTTTTTCAACTTGACTGTTCCTTCTGGGAGGATTCCGAACTGTGCAAGTATGGTGGACTGACTACAGATTGCTTTTGTGGCAAGTGGACATTCAGTAGTTTGGTATCTATTTCTTGCCTAATAACTTCAATAAAAGATTGAGTTTGTTTTCTTTACCGTCTCAACTGAACACTGTGGTATACTTTCACAGAAGTATCTAGCTAAATCCCAATACCTCCCATAAGTGTAGTAAAGAATTTACAATACTAATAGTAAAGAACTGTTATAAAAATCAAGCTGTTTTAATCAAATCTTTATTACAGATCAGCAATGAATCTATATAAAGTTCTAATTTATGTTAAATGCAGCTTAAAAAATCATAATAAAAAATATACCATAGAAGTCTATAGCTGCACATACATCATTAGAAAGCCAAATACACAGGAAATATTGTTCTGCCACTCAACACTGGTAGATTATTTCTGTTTTAAACTACTATGCTTGTTTCTGGATTCTGAAAGAGTACAATATCATTCCTAACTCTCAAAACTAAGGAAGGAAAATACCTTTCACATTAAGCAAGTTCTCATGCTGTCTAACAAAAATCGTGAGGTTAAAATGCACACCTAGTAGTTAGGGACTGAATCTAATTCTGGTCTGAACAATTAGGTTTCTAAACTAGTCATTCTACCCCATAAAGGTATGACAGCTATAACGTTGTCTGCTCTTTCATTAGATTGAGGTGGTTTTGTTAGCCACTGAGTGGGTGCTGAGCTGATGAAGGAATTAAAATTGAATTATACATAGCTGCATGAAAGGGCCTGAAGAAATGAGGATTCCAGATGTTGCCCAAGCCTAAACATTCAGCTGGATCAACTTTATGTTCACATTTCATCTTATCTAACATGCCTGTAGTTACTCCCAAGTCCCTTTTGAGCCCCCTGAATAAAGCAGTCCCACAGGCATCCTTTGTCACAAGGCTTTGGTTGAGGCCATGGTTTCACCCCCTCCAGCCTAGCCACATCATGTCAGATGTCCTCAGACTATGGTAAAACTTCAACCACATCTGTAAGCTATTCTTGTAACTATCTTTGTGTCGGATTCATCAGTGTGTGCAGACTGCATTGGAAGCCTCCTGGATCATTCTTGCCATCTTTACAATGGAAAACATGAGTACTAAATTGCACAAGTCTTGCATAGATGCAGCTATTTCATTTTGTGTCCTACAACTTGTGTTTCTCATTTTTCTTCTCCTGATGCTTTAAGCACCAGATTTTACTGAATTCTGCCCTAGAGAACAACAAATAACAGAGAGTTATGTTTTAGGCATGTGCCAAGCCCATGTATTCTTTAGATTTTCATAGCCAAATGGTGGCATTGACAGGAGTACTTTTAATGCTACCTTTTTAATGCTACCTTTTTTCAAGAGTTGGTGGACATATTCTGAATTAAGTTACAATATTTCTCCCTTATTTTCTATTCAAATTGCATTATAAAGAAAAGCTTCAAAATTTGTTTCAGATGTTATTTTTTGTTATATGGGCAGTTGTGACCTTTGATTTCAGTGATACTTGAACTGAAAATAAATGTACTACTTTAGCTCTCTTAAATATTACAGGGAAAAGTTTAACAAAAGATGCCAGTGATTTATCACTTGAAACAAAATTAAATAAAATCTTAGGAAGTCTTAATAATGTCATCAGAGCTAAGTAAAACATTTCTAGCACATTATCAGAATGGATATCTTGACTTTGACTCAAACAGCTGTCTTTCGCCAAACAAGCTGCTGAGGAAGCAGACAAGTTTTTAGGTTTGAGAGCTTACATCCAAATCACAGCTATTACTCTGATATCAGCATAAAGTGTGAATGGAAAAAAAATTCAGAAATATGATACTTAAAGAGAAGTAAATGCTTTATTTTCAATTTTGTTATCTGTACCTTCTCACACATGGTCAGAACAAAAAGAGCCGATGCACCTCAGGAAGGAGGCAGAAGCCTCACTGAATAGGGGAAGAGGGAACAGCCCTCCAGCCTCTGCAATAGCTTCTGCAGCCAGGAACCCAGCAGCTCTTTCCCCCAAACCTCATTCTGGAAGGCATGGATCCTTCCACACCACTGCTTGAACAGCTGTTCCTCTCCTTCCACTGCAGACCTTCCTTCTCTCTTCCTTGTGTGACACAACGTGTAGAAAAATATTAGAGAATGTTCCAGAGCTGCTTGATAGAACTGCTGCCACGCAACTCTAGTGACCTTTGATTTTGGGCAGGGGTAAAGCAGAAGCAAACAAACAAAAAAAGTAAAAAAATTTTTCTCGTTACCAGCTGCATCAGCAAACACACAGGAAATCTCTCATAAACCTGGTTTGGAGAAACAAAATTTGTTCCCTGCACTAAGTTACATTTCTTTTAGAAAAACCCCCGCAAAGTTTGGAATTACAGTATTTTATTTCCTAGTTATTTTGGCATTATAGTATTTCAGAATTATTATAATCTAGGCTTAGCTCTATAGTTAGCATTTTTTCCCCTGTTAAGTCCCAGAGACTATTAATACTTGATTTTC
Organism: Hirundo rustica; assembly: GCF_015227805.2. NCBI lineage: Eukaryota > Metazoa > Chordata > Aves > Passeriformes > Hirundinidae > Hirundo > Hirundo rustica. The sequence goes on along the minus strand of NC_053488.1, from coordinate 57,703,836 downwards.
CTGAAAAATATCCAAGTTTCAATTGTCCACCTAATGCAATGTTTTAGTTCAGCAATATGTAAGTAAACAAGAAGAACATGACTAAAGTATTTTCTAATGATTAAATTCCTGAATTAATCAGGAATATAGTAATAACATATAGATACCTTTTTCTTGCAAAAAGATGGTTTCATTGTATTGTCTACAGCAAATTTACAAGAATATGAGCATTGCTGAAGCAATGGGAGTGAATGATCAGTTTGAAACACTGTCAGATAAAGTCTGGTTCAGCTGTTGTGAGCAGTGTGAGAAACCGTTTCTTTGCATTTTGCTTATGCTTTAAACATACAATGCTGTTGTGAGGGAAGAGTGTACAATTGTGTGATGATGCAAGAAGCATATTTAAAATACTGTAATTCAGCAAATCTGAAACACTCAGACAGACCACCGCAGAACTAGAAACATTCTATACCTCTGACCAAAAGTTTATAGCGCTATGTAACTAAGTAGTTTTTCAAAAAAAGGCTTTAGATTAGATATTATTTTGTAACCTACATTGCTGCATCCATGTAAAAATGAGTAATGTGAAAACTAGTGGCATATTTATTTTTTTTAATCATATTCAGCCCATAAGAATTCTATGTCATACACACATCTGTGAGGGCCAAGAGATGAAGAAATACTTTTTTTTTTTTTTTAATGTCAAGGGATTTTCCTTATCTTTCTAGTATTTCTCAGTTAGAATCACAACTACATGAGAGAACTTGCAGGCCTTTGTCTACTACACTATAGTATTTTTCATGCAGGTTGATGCTCTTGCGCTGATCATTGCTCCTTTACTACCCTTGGCAATGCAACTTTGCTTTTTCCTTTTCTTTATCACCAGTCTGATTCAACTTCAAATGAAAAACAAAGACCACTGTAACTACTGCCGTCAACTCTTCTCCCTCTCAAATGAAAGCAGTCACACTACCAGATCCAAGAGCCCTTTAACATTCTGAAAACAGGAAAAATTTTCCAGAGATAGAATTAAAAAGGAAATAAATCTATCACATTTTGAGCCCAACTTTACATGTGCACAAAATGTAAGGTATTTTTTGCCATACAGCTCTGTGTGTACATTAATGTTAATGGTCTTCCTTGTGGACTGTGGAATTTTACGTTGTTCCTCAGCATGCACTTCCTTAATTGGCAAAGGAAGTAAAATCTTATTAGATGTAGTCAATGCGAGTTATTCCAAATGTTATATGACTCAATTATGACTGTAAAAGCACACCCACTTTTCTAAGATGCTTTAGTCTTACCACATTTTTTTCTTTCTGCACACATAAATCCATTATTCCTGTTTTCTGCTGATGTTTAGTCCTAACCACGTAGCTTAAGCAAAAGTAAACACATAGTATTCTTTAATAATAATCACCAAATAAGAATTTATAAAGTTTCATGACTTTTCTCCAGTCAATTATAAGGGTCAATTATAAGGAAAAGAAGAACCTTGAGGCTTAAATTCTTATTAAATCACAGACTAAGAAAAGAAGTCACCAAAAATATAAATTACACAGGTACTTTTCATATTTCTTGTTTGATCTGAACAGAGGGTCTTACCTTAAAAGGAATGTTGCAAAAAGAATCAGCTAGTATTTCTGTTTCAGTAAATTTGAAACTTGGTTAAATCTGCAGAGTTCCTTAAGGAAAACAAATTATATAAAATCTCAGACAGGATTATAATTTTAAATTCTTGTGTAAGAAATTACTTTGAAGGTGATCTATATCAAAATTTAATCATATTAATCATGCTGTGTTTGAACATATAATTAGGACCTATATTATCGATAACAGAAAATATTTCAGTTGGCTTTTCATTCTGTTTTAATTTATAGAATGAGCTTTGTTTGGTGTTTGAAAGACCTTCTTTCAGCCTGTTCTGGCTTTGATTTAACAATGTTATTAAGACAGTCCTAGAGTTTAATTTTTAATCCTTGAATTAATATTAGGATTAGAATTTTTCAGTGAACCTGGGTGGGCCTCATTAAATCTCAAATCCTGCAAATTCTTGCTTTTGGGCAACCCACAGTTTCATGACTTTGGAAAATTTGAAAGACTGGAGCCCAGCAATGATGAAAACAAGCCCCCCTGCTGTCACACTGCTACCATAGTTTCTTGTGCTTTTAGCAACAACTGGTAATTCTTTGTCCTAGCTTAGTTAACCAGCTGCCAGAAATTATATTAAAAAAAAAAAAAAAAAAATCATTCTTCTTTGGCATGTAATGTTCCTTACATGCAGTAACTCCTGCAATTGCATCTATATATGCATAACCACAAACCACAATTGGGGTGGAGGATGCCCACTACACCAACGTAGAAGTAAACAGCAAGCATGAATACTCTTGTTGAAGCCTTGGAGAAGGACTCAGACTCAAAGGAAAAAAAAACCCAAACCTGTAAACATTCATCATCATCTGATATTCCCATTCTGTGGGATGGAATCCCATTTTTTCTTTCTCCATAAAATTTTGAAACAAATAGTCATGGTAAAGGCTACTGATTGATGACACAATCTGCAGAGGATTAGGATTACTTTTGTACTGCCACAGTAAACAGCTTGGAAAGCCACTGAGAAGTCATTTTAACATGAAGACAGGAAGAAGACAACTGTGTCTACTTTTTGGTAGACCTTATCTTCTGGGGTTTTTTCCTCCAAAACCCAGTAAAATATTTTCACGTGAATAGGCAGATTTTGTGGAACAATTGCTTATGAAGTATTGAAATATTTTCTACAGGCTAGTCAGTCCATCTTCTGTGCCCCTCAGAAAAGCCAAATAACTTCCTTAAACCATTCTTGACCTCACTGCAACCTATGGGCCTAAGAAAATAGGCGCTGGTATGGCTTATGAATCAGCTGGTCAGTCTAGGTAGTCACAGCTGACTCTTCCTACTTGAAAGGTTTACAAGAGAAAGAGAGCTTAGATGATCTAAGATGGCTTAGATTCTGTAGTGTAAAATGTTAACACCACTGGCATGGACATCGCAACTTCCACCGTCACACCATGAAAGTCGGTAGGGGTTACTGAAGGGTTAGACAAGACTGCCAAAATTGCCATTGTGCTCATCCACTGATAACAGGGTTGGAGTTTAAATTCCTGAATTCCTAGACAGAAAGTGACTGATATGAAATCTTATGATAGGGAATTCATTTGGGGTTTTTTTAGGAGTTATTTCACTGAGGTGTTTGGGTGGTGGGGTTGTTTTTTGGTTTTTCTTTTTTTAATTTCTCCATTCTGCGAGACTTACTCTGAGATTTCCGGTCACAAAAATCATAAGCCTGTCTGAAGAACCGTATTCCTTGAGATGGAAACAGTTTGAAAAGTATGGTGGTATGGACCTTTCTTTGAATTAATACCAATCAGATATTGTCTGTTAAAAGACAATGCAGTGCTTATAGTAATAAACTTGAACTGTACAAGGTTATTCAGAACTATACACCCAAATACATGTAACTGAGGATAACAATCCCTGCGCTCTTCAGTGCTCTATGTTGAATGTGGCTTGCAATGTTCTAGAGGGTTCTGGAAGGAATGAAACATGTAATTTGTGATTAATAAGAGTTTCTGATTTTAATAAATTCTCATAGTACAGATAAGGAGAAAAAACAGTTAAGAAACAGGTCTTATTATTTGCAAAGTTGTAGGATGGAGGTCATTCACAATGAGAGCATATAAGCAGTTTTCAATTACTTTCTTATTTTGGCTTGACTCTGAAATAAAGACTTTGATGTAATACTTCTTTTTTTTCTTTCTTTTTTTTTTTTTTTCCTATGCTGAATATTAAAATGTACTGACTGGGAAGAAAACCACCCAAACCCTTTTTACTTTAAGGCGGCTTGAGAATTTTTTTCTTTTTTTTTTGTTTAAATCTCCTAGAATTTGATTGCACAGCACATTTCAGCTATCTGCCCCAGCTGGCCCCTGTATCAGGACTTTCTGATTACTACTTACACATTGTTTCATAGTGAACCCTTGAAGGATTTAATTTAATAGAGATTAGTATCTTTATTAAGCAGTGGTTAATTGAAGCCTCCTAGTTCTGCTAAATGTTGTTTAGTGAAGTGGATTAGTTATTTTAATTTTTGCTATCTCACACAAGAAAATAACATTGAGTGAAATAAATACCTTTTCAATTGGTACGCTAGGGGTGACATTACTACAGGGTTTTTACCTTATGTATTTTAAGCTGGCAGTTTTCTAATTTACAGAGGTACCCCTGGTTCAGCAAACTTACAAACTGTGTTGATCCAAAAACCCCTCTCTTAGACTGGTTTAATTTTAAAAAAGGAAAAATGAAGACCACCATCAAGAACACCTTATGAAATGTATGACCAAAATTTGTCACTGCTTTCTCTTTCTGATCCAAAGAGGGGAAAAAAATCAGAAAAAATGTTATGGAACATTTATAAATTTTGTTTTAAGTTTGATTGCTTCCCTAGGCTTTCCTGTGAATAGCTTTTTTATGTGACAATATTATCTTCAGTTGAGCAGCAATATTAAGAGAGATTATAAAATCTTATAGAGTGTCAGTAACTCATGAAAGAATATTAGTGACTCACTCAAGACCAATTTATGAAAAGATTATTTAGAAAATTTTAGATTCTAAATGAAGATGTCTGCCTCATTAATTTTACCTGTTGACGTCTCAAGGAATGATAACTTAGAATTCAATTAAATGCAATAGGTCATATCGATTTTACTGCACTGTTTGTACACTGGAAATTCTTGCTTAAAGAAGAAAACTAATTCTCAGTAAGATCTGGAGAGAGGATTATATAAAAGAAATTAATTCACCAAAAGCAACTGCATCAAAAACACCTAAAAAGTACTTCTGCTTCTATGAGAGTTGTGGTAACAAAGCAGCTCCTATTTTGTCAAGCAGAAGAATTCCTGCTGGGCTCCAAGGGGCCCAGCAAGGAAAGGGTCAGTTCAGAGTTACACAGGGATACTTCTGGTTGCTGTCTAGCACAGGGAGGTAAGAGGTTGCTGTGGTGGCTGTGTTCCATGGGCACAGCCTGCAACACCACCCTGGCTGCAGGACTCCAAGGAGCTGCTAAGTGTGAAAGATGCTCAGTACCAGCGTCAAAGAAAAAAATTAATAAATATGCTTATTTAGCTATTATTGCTGTTGTCAACCTCTTCTCTATTTACCATCTTCAATATACCTCCAAATAAGTAAACTAGTTATGGCAAGATAGGTTTCCAAGTTTAGAAGTTCATACTCTAAGAACAGTTTTTAATTTCATAAATGAGACTTCACACTAAGTAATCCTGGAATTAGTAACAAAAAGGTTTCAGTAGAAATTATTGATATTTTACACTGTTTTTGGACAGATATGAGAGAGGAAAGAAATACTATAGTAGAGATGACTTAAGTAGATTTCACAGGGAAATGCAGGAGGACCCAAATTTTAGTTCCATCTTTGAAAAACATTAGGTAAGGATTGCATTTGGCCAAATTTTACTATTGTTTCTGACAGGCAAAGCCATGGTAATCAGTGGTATAGCCTCACTGAAATGCAGAGACAAATTTGGCCCTGAACTTCTCTGCTTTTATGTCAATGCTGGAAATACATTATATATCAGACTTCATTTGTGGCATTTAGCGCTTTCTAGTGTCACTTCCTCGGGCCTTGCCAGGCAACGCTCATGGATTAAAGTGTAATCAACAGCACTAATCTGCTACTTAATCTCCAGAAAAGGGTCTGCAACAGGAGATATGACAACTCAAATATTATCCAGCTTGAGGAATTTACAGATTCACAGCATGAATGAGGGTCAGATCAGTCACACCTGCTTGAAAAGTCTGCAGATAGAAGTGACAGGTCAAGCCAGAGTGGCTACTGATGTGGAGGGAAGCCTGACTTCACTTCTCTGCAGCCCAAAGGACTGCACTGTAACACTGTAACACAACCAGGAATGTTACTCTCTTTCATGTTTCCGCAGCAATTTTATACCTTTTCGAAAGAAAAGAAAGAAAGAAAAAAAAACCCAAACCAAACAAACCCTTCATCTCTCAGGATTTTCAGTGCACCTGTCAGTTCATGATTATGCACAGAGAAAACACAAGAACTCATTGATAGTTTGGAAAGGTTGCAGCTCCAAGGCCACACATCTCTGTGTTAGAACAGGCACATCAGATGAGCAACCCAAATCAACAGTGGCAGTGAAGCAAGGAGATCTGAGGGAGGAGCATACTGTCTCTTTCAATGTCTCTAAGTGCCAGATGGAGATGGGTTTTCTCTACTCCTCCAGCTCTTGGAGACGTTGGAAGCTTGTTGCGGGGATGATGCTGGTGAAGGTGGCTGATTTCTACTTCCACGAGTTGGAAACTTTTCATTACAAACACAAATCTGATATAAATCTCCTATTTTCTGTGTTCATACTTGAATGTTACTAGAGGGCAAATCACTCATTTTCAGTAAGCATCTGCACTGTGCAAGCCTCCCATTCTTTAATTACTGATCTGCATGTTATAATATTCAAAGACCTCATAGCAGAGCAATCTTGCACATTAAGATAAAATGCCAACAACAGTAATTCAGTATCATGGCTCTGCATGTAGCATGTTTTGAAGCCTCTGAAAGCTGGGTCCTTCACCAAAGAGAAGAAATCTAAATGGTTTGCCATGAAAGTTCCCCATGGATTCTCCCAAGTGTCAGTATTTTATGGTTGTCCATGCCTGGAAAATGCTCAAGTTAAGGAAGAATCAGAAGCCTGCATTTATGAATATCACACTGCGAGCCTCAGAAGTACAAGGTCTGCTTGTGAAAAATGCTCATCTCTGTTATTTGCTCATATAATAGCTTGGTCAACACAGAAATTTTATGTGCTTCTTTGCACTAAAATGAAGTTTTTAAGAGCCTGAATGCTGCTGGACAATTTGCTTGTCCAAATAAAGGGTATGTAAAACGCAAACTGTGATACTGAAAAGTACTTCACAGTGTTCTTTGGTTTAGGCTTCCTTTTCAGCACACATAGCTGTATGCTATGATATGTGTTCCTTTTGTCTACATCATACAAAATAAAAAGTTAAGATACCTCCAAAAACTCCATAGCCACAGGGTAAGTCCAAAACCTGGAAGCTACGACCTCAAAGCTGAGCTGTCCTTTGCTTTAAATGTCTCTTTTTCACAACTTAATGAAGAATAAGACTGCTCTTATTCTTATTCTTATTCTTATTCTTATTCTTATTCTTATTCTTATTCTTATTCTTATTCTTATCCTTATCCTTATCCTTATTCTGTTGCCTTATTCTACAAGGCAATGCTAACAGGATCTAGGTCAGCCAGCTTCCTATATTACATTCATATCCAGACAACTAGTGAGCTAAAACATGTGCAAATTATTTTTTACAGGGAAAAAACTCACAAGCTTTAACAACAGAGAATAAAAAATGAAAGGATGTCACAGGAGTTGAAAACTAACACAATATGTCTTAAGTTTCTGAATATTTTATTCATACTGTTTTTCCATTTCCCCTGCAGCTTCCTCATCAATGTCTTAGGCCTCAAATATTGTGGGAAAGTATAGAGAAACAAAGAAAAGAGGTTATTTTACAAAGTCATATGCCCAACAGACTTGCAATTTTGTAATGTACATTTGCAGTGAGAACAATTTTTTCTCAGTATGCTTTTTCATGGTATCTTGACATTTTTACCACAAAGCGCATATTGTAATATTAACATTTTAGCTAACAGAGCTGAAGACACCAAATCAAAAATTTTTGGAGACCACCATCAAGCAGACTTTCCCTGTAACGATGGCATGGGAAAGAGTTAGTTCTATTAATAGAGAACAGGTTCTGCTTATCATAATTTTCCAATACCTGAAAAAAAAAGACACATCATTACACGCGCCAGACGGATCTTCCAGACAGTAAATTTGTGCTCAAGGCACAAAAGCAGAGCATTTCCCGGAACACCTTTCTGCTATGATGGGATGGAGCCCATTGGTGGAAAGCAAAGCAAAAAACTTTGCACTTCCTTTTCAAATGACCCAGATACTGGGTTACCACTTCCCATGCATTCCACAGCTGCTTTTTTCAGGGGAATAATGCTCTTCTGCAGAACACAGTGAACACGACAATAATAAAACCTACTTGCACCCTGTGCTTTACCAACTGCATTTGGAAGTGATTCTCTTTCCTAAATACCTTTCCTAAAGTTCTTTCTCAGCTGCAACCAAAAGGCTACCTAAAACTGGCAACCTCTTGTCACTGTTATGAGCTTTCCAAACTGAGTCAGAGTAGGTTTTTGAGTGGCAATTCCATTTATGTTTTTCTTAAGCATTTTCCCACTCTCAGTATCATAGAAAAATAACATCATCTAGGAATCTTTTAATAGCAAATTGTGTCCCATGGTATACTTTCAAGCAAGTTTATGCAGATTTCTCTTTTACTACTACCCATAAATTCAATTTTTTTTTTGTTGCAACAATGGAGAAACAATTCCCCCAGCAGTATGATGGATTTTTGTTTAACTGGAACTTTTTCATAGGCAAAAAGTTATTAAATGTACATGTCCTCCCTCCATAATTCTAAATCTACTCTGCTATCATTAATTTAAAATTTATCACTTCTATCTGTAGTTACACTGTACTTAAATACAGCAACTTTCATATTTTTAAATGGTTTATGTAACAACCCTTCTCTGTGCAGATATAAATCTACCAATGTTCAGTGTAAGCCTCAGATGTCCAAGTCTTAACATTTAAGCACAGACCACTTGATTATCCTTAGTTAAATGAATGCAAAAAGCAAACAATGAAAAAAACCAAATATCACAGGTTTGAAAAAGAATGTCCCGACTTATATCTATTTAGCTTTGTTATAACTGAGTGGGATTTTATTTGTGTTTGGACACCTATGGGTTTATTTGGTTAGAAAAAAACCCCATTAACTGCTATTAAAAAGTAAAGCGATAACACCTCTCCACTCCCTATAGTCCTCTCACTAAACATTGTCCAAAATGAAGACTCTTGAATCTGATGTAAGTTAAAAAATTTTGATTAGCAGGACTTGACAATACAAAGTACATTGTTTCACCCTGAAATATTTTATCAGTATTCAGAAGGCAAATACATATGCCTCTGTAAGGGCTGTTGCTGTTAAATGTAATTGTTTGTCATCAGGAAGACCATCTTGTTATTGACTTCAACAGGCTGAGAATCTGTGATTAAATTTTATATGGGGTGTTCATGGAACAGAGAGGAGGAAGACCAAGGCTGTGTTTACTAGCTGCGGTAGTTACACACACAACCCTATGCTACAGAGTTGAGTTGTTGTCAGAAATTAAAGTTAGCTATCAATTCCATATCTATCTCAGGCATTTGCATCCAATCTTTTTTTTTTTTTTTTTTTTTTTTTTTTTTTTTTTTTTTTTTAGGAGCTTAACTCAATTAGTCAACGTAAGCAATTAGCAATTAGTCAACATTAAAAAAAAAAAAAAAGGCTTTTTTTTTAGACTTAAACCAACATGACCTTCACAGACGTCTCCAGTGACTATAACCCACAGCTTGAAAAATACTGTTTCAAGTAAATACCTAAGGTCCTGACATTTTGCAGGACTGTAAAATGGAACAGTACAGGTACAGGTGACATGGAAGGCTGCTATATTTAGAATAAATTCTTCAAGACATGTAGCATCGCCAAACATAGAAAAAGCTATCACTGACTCATCCCCACCCACAAATGTTTACTTAAAAGCCTGAGAAGGACTTCCTAATAGCAAATCATTACCAAATGGCAACACATAGAGTGCAAGTGAACATCATGGAATTTGGGGGGTTTTGCATATTTATGTATGCATTCAGATTTAACCACAGATGATCGAACTATGTATTCCCAAAACATTAACTGTCATAGATTTCAGTGCACAAAGCAGGCAAGATTCTACCATTTCTTGACATCTGACATATTTCAGTTCTTTTAAAACATTAAGTTCATACTTAGCAATTAATCAGGATAGCTTCAGATATATCTTCAGCCATATTCTACAGCTATTTGTTCTGTGATACTAGCTACCCATTTCACTGCATGTTAAGAGTGTTCCATCTAGTGACTTGAATCTAAGCACAACATGAAAAGTTTAAAAATCTTAGATAATTCACTAATAATTAGAAAGCATGTAGAAATTGGTTACTGCTCACTCTAGTTTTCAAAACAAACACAACTTAGCAATTAAGATCAATCAAAAGACTAAAAAGTTACCTTAAGCCTTCAATCACAGATTTTCTTTTGTGACTAAATGTATAAATTATTGGAATCTGGATCTAAACACACTGAGTCAAATTAACTTTCAATCTCTTGACTCAAGTGAGATTTGTGTGCTTACACGAAGGTGACTCTGATCTGTAATACAAAAGACTCAACTATTTACCCATACAGCCTTAATATCTTGCAAAATTAATTTTCTTTGCTCCCAAATATACAAACCTTCTTACTGCTGTATTAAATCTTCCAGGCCTGTGCTACAATATGAATGATTTACACAGCCTTTGTGCAGGGCCTTTCAGGTAATCTGCTTGGGGGGGGTGGAAAAAAGGCTGTACGCATTTATTCTAACTACAGCCAGAAATTAATTATCCTTTTGTATTTGTATCAAGGGAGGAAACTGAAGGTTATTTTTAAACCTTCAGTGCTTATTTAATGTTGGGGTAAATGTCTTTTTCCCTATGGACTCTACATGTGTCAGAGCTGTGCTCCATGATTTCTGGTTTCTCACTTCCAGGATGTGTAGTAAACACATCATCACACTTTCAACACACTGCCAGAAAGATCCAAAGGGAAAAGTGGTGAATCCTGCAAGAGGACAACTTGAACACCATGTGTCTGTAACTATTTTTGGAATAGAAATCAACTCTTTTGGCTTAGGATTATGAAAAATAAATGAAAATCCTTTACTGAAGCTGGTTCAATATTTCAAGAAGCAACACATTTGGGATGCTTTAGCTCAGAAGTTTTAGTTCAATTTATTATACAACGTGACTACTACAATCAAAATGTTCTAAATTAGCTATCAAGGAGTTTTCCAGAAACCACAGAAATATTCTTAAAATTAGGTTTCTTTCCCTTAATGTTTTAAGAGCAGCATATAATAAGCAGCCAACACCAACAGAAAAAAAAAAACAAAAACAAGTGAAAAAAGAAGTTGTCCAAAGCTATCCTTCTACTGTGCCTTCAGAAAGCCACAGAATTCACACAGAAAATTTATGGAGAAGCAGTATGCTGTAGTAGCTATTTTACAGCTGTTGCAGCTAATTCACAACATTGCCAGAGAAGCAGATTTTTTTTCCAGTTGTATGGGATGGTTTCTATCCTGTTCTTTCTACTCAATTTCCTGTCATGTACAGCTGCATGACAGATCCTTGTGCTCTTGTGGCTGCTGGTCACAGGAGCCAAGCTGAAGGGGGCTTCCTCACATGCTGAAAAAGAAACTGATGCTTTTGTGAAAATGAAGTAATATAATCAGACCTCATACATCCTACCTCTACCCAGCAAATTTGGTGAAATCACAATGCTTAGTCCCTGTATAATATTTCTGCCCAGCTACACACATTTAGATAAATGGGTTCAAATGTCTAATGCTGTGCATTAAGATTAATTCAACAGCACACAAGACTTTAATGGATATAAGTCCTTCCCACTTCCCAGTATTTCCCTCCATCAATGTCCTCCAACCTACAATAATCTAACAAACCAAAGGACACATCAATTTGTTTTGCTGCAAATGAACTGTATTTCAAATAACCTTCTGAAAAAAACCTGATACTAATGTAATTATAGGGGCATGATCTGCTGCTTTAAGCTCTGAAATCATAACAAAGGCACTTCTTACAGTAAGATTTTATTTTAGTGTACCTTTACAGAGGTATGTATAGAAAAATTTCAACAATTTATTGCAACTTACTAATCTCCAGTTTATCATAAGTGCCTCAGGATACCACTGCAGCTCATATACACAGTGATACTATTTTTTTAACAATCTCACACTGAAAAAATTTGTGTCCTTCTCTTCAGATTACTATGCTGATAGGTAAAATTTTCACTGCAAAATGCAAAGTCTGTTATGGGTATGAGTGCTGGCCTTGAGAAAAGGAGCTAAGAAATAATATTAGCAATTTTGCTTCCAAAGCACAGTGAGCAGGATGTGTATCTGAACCATGCAGTACTGCTTCAGGCTTGCAAAATAAATTGTCACAGGCAAAACCTCATGTTTGCTTCTTTTCTGGCTTCAGTGGAGATCTGAGCAAGTTTACCACTGATAAAATAACTAATGTGATTGTCCAGCCTCTGAACAGGAACCTCCACCCTGAACTACGTAACTTAGAAAATAGTGGGGATAGCTGTAAACACTTTTTTCTTTCACATTCATCTTCCTCTCCCTATGTCACAAGACTATTTAATATAAACTCCACTATAAAGGAAGTATGTTATTGTGAGACATGGAAATTGTGTTAGAATTGAAGAAAAATTAAGAGGAAATGAGAAGAAAAGTAATCCAGCAACTGAAAACCTAAATGAAGGTATTAGGTTTTTAAAACCTACTTAGGCTTCTAAAAGCTTCAAAAAACAACAATTAATGGAGACTATTGAGTGCACTTCTAGAAAAGCTAATTCCATTACGAAGGATTGATATTGATCAAACAGATGTATAACTAGCTTTGCATACTGTGCATGTAGATACAGCGTACCAGTCACTTTTTAAAAAAATCCAAATGGTGATAGCTAAAAAGGAACATGCAAAATCTGACCATGGGTCTATTAAAAATGCTTAGGCATCTTAGTAAGTCAGCTAAATCTTCCTTTTTTCTTAAATCAAAACATGCTTTGAAAACTACAGCTGATCAAAGGATCAGGTCTTAAGCAGCAAATTATAAATTAGCAATTGTTGGAGAAGACCAACTGTAGACATGTAACTAAAAACCATTAGGTCAAATTCAAATCAAGACTACTGGAAGTCACTGATTTTATTTTTATTGCTGATTTCTTATTCAGCAACTTCAATTTTCTCTTCAACTTGGTTACATATAACAGCATGTGAAAATTGCTTGGTTTTGTATGTCATAAGTACATAGCTTATCTTTCTCATTCACATCTTCACAGGCATTTTCCACATGAAACATAGATATTAAGTGCCTCCATATAATATTATATCACTTGCTGCAAAGCAACTGTAAGTGAACAAGTGATGCCAACAATTGTGCAATCATGGGTTTCAAAATACGAATTTCACAACTGGTCTAATGGATCAGAAAGATGAACACAGATTTAGTAGTGTCACTTCTAATACATTATGGCAGTAAAGAAAAACTGAGCAGCTTATTTCCCACAGATATTTCCAAGCCCTTAGAAACCTCTGTTTGAACCATTTTTTAATTACCTCTGGCACAGACTTCAGAAAACTCTGTGCAGTCACAAGTAAGAGTATTAACTGAATTTTGCTCTGGTTCAATAACAGTAACTAGGATTCTCATACAACATAGGAGGCAACTTCGTGCGGTATGTACTTGTAGTGGTTTCACGTTCACTAAATTTTAGTCTTAGTACTTACTCTTTCTGTGGGAGAGAGACTAGGAGAAAAACAAAGCAGGCTTAACCTTAAAATTAACAAAAAGTTTATTAACATATACTAAAAGGATAGGAAAAAGAAAGTTGGAAAAAGCTAAAACACTTTTCCCTCTCTGTCATAGTTTTAATTTTAAACTGGGTGGAAACACCAATTAATGTAGTGGTTTCACGTTCACTAAATTTTGGTCTTGGTACTTACTCTTTTTGTGAGAGAGAGACTAGGAGAAAAACAAAGCAGGCTCAACCTTAAAATTAACAAATAGTTTATTAACATACACTAAAAGAATAGAAAAACAAGGAAGTTGGAAAAAAAATAAAATGGAATGAAACTTCAAAAAACCACTTTTCCCTCCCCTTACAAACTGTTCACTTTCTTAAAAAACAACATAAAGAGACAAAACTTGTAATTTTCAGTCAGTTTTACTATCTGACAATAGTCTTTCATCAATTCATTAGGGGAAGAGTCTCTCTTAGAGTCTTGGGTCCCGCTGACAACTTAGAACAGTTCTCTTGTGGGTTTTAAACTGTCACAAAAACAACCGCCTGGAGAAACCTGCCTTTGTGACCCTCCCAGGAGCAGTTTCCCAAGCTGCTTATGGGTCATGGGTCTTAGACTTTTGCATACTGGGGTTTCACCTTTTAAAAATGAATTCCCCTCAAAGTACAGAGATATCTTCTCACTTCTTCACTGGCGCAGGGGGCTTCTCGTCTTTATCTCTGTTTGAGCATCTTATAGAATATTACTTAGTTCATCACAAATACCTTTGCTTAAATCTACACACAAAACAGTCATCTCCCCAAATGCATATCTTTCCCATGATTTAAAGGAATGATCTAAATATAGAGTTCATTTCCATGGCTCAAGTAAGAATAGAGCAACCAACTCTTCAACCCTCTTTCTTAATAGTCTTTTTACTCCTGCTACTGACTTCATGCTGTTGTTCTTTATGTTCACTCTGTCTTTCCTTACTCTCTCAGAGAAGAGCCAAGCTCTGGAAGCTTCATGTTGCCAGGAAAAGGTTAAATCTGCTCAGAGTCTTTGTCTCTCTCTCTCTGTAGCTCGTAGTGTTAGATGTTCAAAGCTGAGCTGATGAGAGAGGAAAAACTCACACAGAAACATTAGAAATTAGAGCACTCAGGCAGTCCAGAATCACAAAAAAACCAGGCAAGATCATAAATGCCTTCTCAGCCCACTCCTCGGTGTAAATTAGGGTGGCCTCAGCCCAAATGGTGCCCATAGCTCCCATCAGAGGCCCAGTAGAGATCTCTCCCTGCTCCAGAGAAGTCTGAAGAAAGTGGCTGTTGTAAAGCAGCAACCTCTCCTTTCCCCCACCCTCCCCAGGAGCCAATGGAATCCGGCCAGGCCTCAGGCCAGATCCCCTCCAAAAAAGGGGGGAGCAGCAGGTCCAGCTCGATGTTACCTGTCTCTCTCTGGCCAAAGGAAAGAAGAAAAAGGATCCACCTACAGGAAATCAAGGGGTTTTATATGGTACTTCCCAAAGTCGTAGCCAACAATTTTCAGTGGTCAGAACACAGATGCCAATATTCCAACTAACCCTCTGATAGATCCCTGTCTTTTCTAAAGCAATTCCCAGGTCCTGACCTGAAGAATTATCCTACATTCTTCTATAACTAAAAAACTAAGCTGTACTAACCCATGACAGTACTGTTGATGTGAACACTAAATAATACTGGAGATTAGTTGAAAGGTCACTACTTTTCTTATCCTAGAGTTCCTAGTCTGGAAAACCCTGAACTATTTCAGTACCCATTGAAAGGAATGGGTGTTGTAGCCACTCCATGCCCTGTGGAACGAGTATTTCAGCTCTGACTTCTACCACTGTGACACAGCTAAGCCATCACAGAAACACTGGGTTGGAATCTCCCTACTGAGACAAGTTTCCACTTCCAGTGAAAATTCAGAGGACATGTGGCGGGAGGCTGCTATTCTACACATCAGACATACAGTTTAATTTCTCATCACATTTTTGGCACTACACATGGGCTCGTGGCTTTTCCATAAGAGAAAAAAAAACAAAAACAAAAAAACAACTTTTGTTCGATGATTTTCCATTGACCATGTTTCTGCAGCTTAAAGTAAGTGGAATAGACTATAATTTCATAAACTCTATAACAAAGTAACCTTATAAAGTTAGACTTTTTAATGCACTTTTTGCTAGCATTTTCCTCTCATCTTGGTTCTCATTCATTCCCTTCCCTATAAGATTACGCCTCATCTTTTCCTAGAACATTTTCAGCATATCTCTTGCTTTCCCCTTTCTAGATTTACTAGTTAAACCATCTACCTCCTCTTTTCATTTATCTCACACCACATTTGTTCTGCTCTTTTCTATCTTGTTCTGTCAGCCTCTGAGCTGGCAACACAGGCAGCTCACAGCTGGCTGAACACTGCTTCTACTCAGTGGTCCCTGGTCACTCCTTGCATCATTTCCTGCTGGCTTAGCAGGCTCCACTGAATATCTAATAGGCCACAAAGCAAAGCTTTTGCTGATGAATGCCACAGACTACAGTTTGAGCATTCTCCCCAACACATAGGTGGGGGTTTTTTTGTTTGTTTTTCCTCTGAGTTTCTTTTCAGGATTCTCAACTTTAATTTCAGGCTCTTTCACATTTCATATTGAAACCATTAGGCCAGAGGTATGCAAATTTGCTGTGATTTTATCATGTGTGAAGGACTATAAAGAGTAAAAGAATAAATGTTGTCTGCCAGCGATGCTGCCTCAGCTATCAGCAGCTTCCAACACACTCCATGGAAAACACACACACACACACACACACACACACACACACACACACACACACACACACACACACACGAGCACAGCTGCGCGGGCCTGGGTTGGTAGCCCATAGAACAACAAACCAATGTTGGCAATGTGAAATGACAGGACAACCAAACCAGCAAAAAGAACAGTGTTCTTGCATGGCAGTGATGGGGTTTTACTCTGGAAACGTGGATACCTATCTACAAACAAAACTTAATCATTGTGTAGAGGAGAATGTAACTCTCCTGAAGCAGACTGGTGGTTATGGTATGATGTAAATAACTTCTAGTTTTGAACAGCAGCTGTTGCCTAAGGTCATAAATCTAGACCTTCGTAATTGTAGCCTTCAGTCTCCTGACAGAGGCAAGACTATCACCATGAGTCTGTGCAGTTAAATATGAACCAGGGTTTGGTGACTGGGCAGCACACAGAAATCTTAAAGCATATCCAGGAATCACAACGTTACTCCTACAAAACATCGAAGACAAATTTTTAAGTATGCTGCAGTATTATGCTTCTTTAAACAACAGGCTCTCAAATGTCTTTCCTCGCCTCCCTAGGTCCTATTGCAGGTTTTAACTTTTCACACACGAAAATAAATAGCAAACCAGTGGTCTGTTTTGCTCTGTAAAAAGCTAATGGACTGAATGCAACTTGTGCTCTGGTTGTTTCTCTTTTACATTCTGTTGATAAGAGAGTTGTATATCAAATAAATTTAAAATCCATGGCTCAAGTGGCTTGGCACATAAGAGCTTGTACTTAGCGTATCAGTCAGAGGCCAAGATTTATAAACAATCTTTAAATACTCTAATAAGGTCAAGATAATTCTCCCACATGAAAGCAAAATCTCTTTACGTGAGGGCATTTCTAAATCAGATAAATAATTTTCTGAGGCTCTTAACGATTAAAATTTCAGTTACTTTTAAAACTATTTCCTAGCTTATATTTAAGCAGAGAAAGGACACATTTAAAAGTAACCTTAAAGAAAATTTGTTTAGTGCTATTGAGCTGATTTTTTTCTCAAGTTTTACATAATATTTGTCCTGTCTTTTTCTTCCTTCTTTTCTATAAAACATCGTATCATGTGCTGTTTGTTCCATTAAGGTGTATAACACAAATGCTCAGAATTGCAAATCAGATATGTGCACTGGATACTTACATTCAACTTTTTCTATTTCTGATAATTTGTCTTTTTTTTTTTTAAATTAGGTGCTCAGATTATATTCCCTAAAACACTCTTTCAGTCTCCCTGTTCATTTGGTAACAGGAGGAGCTGAAAACTACTTTGTTAGTTGGATTTATTTAATGAAATCATGTAATATTCCTTATGCATCCCAGTTTGCCTTTAATTACTAAGTGGCTTATAGTCACACAAACATAAGTTTGCCCTGTTTTTTTTTGGCAAGATAATCTTTCCATCTGTTGTATCTGAGTGGTCCTTTTTGCTGATAGAATTTAAACGGCGTATTTCCATGGGAAAATTACTGTGATCCAATTTTTTCACCAGCTTTCACCAGGGGTGGTATTTTAGGTAGAGTCAGAGGGGTTCAGTTAAATTAATCCCTTTAGAAAAACAATCTAGTGTTCAACCCAATCAATTTATTAGAGTGCCAAAATAAAAAAAATCTCCAAACAATCTGGGATTTTAAGTATTGTTATGGTTAGGTTCACTGACAAAGATGAAGGTGAGCACCGGGAAGGGATTAAATAAAAATGAAGTAATTTTTATATGAACAACAATCACAATGGATTATCACAGCTCTTCTGCTCCACTTTGCAGATTGTGATATACTCTCCTACTAAGTGAACACAACAGGCAGAGTTATGGCATTACAGAGTTGATGTTTTGAAGCAAAAATATTGCTTTTTGCTGTATAGACGATAGTGGACAATCCACTGCTGATTATTTTTTCTCCAGCATTTCTGTGATGGTGCAGATGCATCTTCATGTCTGCCAAACACAGCTGGGCAGGCAGACACTTATTTAGGCACAGGGCAGTGAGGGTTTCTATTACACAACAGGAGAAGAGCACTGTGTTAACAAAGAAGATCATCTGCAAAGAAAAGTCTTTAAATTCCAGAGGCAACTGTCACTTGTGTTCGAAGCAGGATTTCCATGGACAAGTAGTCCTTGGTCTCTTAAGAGATGTGTATAAAGAGAGCTGTTTGGTTTGATCCAACACAGCAGAAACACTCCATCGTGAAGCACATATATACAGAGTAAAAAGGAGAGAGAGACTTGTAAAGCCATTTTACTTTTGAGAGTATCTTGTTGAACACATTACCAGAAGAAACAAGATTGTAATAAGATAGTGCAACTTTAAAGTTCTCTATAATTTATATTTGCTTTTTTAATTTTTTAACTAGAAGACATCTTACGAAATAAAAACTGTGGCATCACCATCTTTGTTTTGTTTTGTTGAATCATTAGCATACTCTATTAGACTGCATATCTCACTCAAAATTTAGAATATGCTCCTTGGTACCAGTCTATTTATAGTCTCAATATAATTAGGCTGCTATCCTGCTGTGCTTGAGGCAAGTTAGTTCTATCTGACAAAAACAGGTGATTAAAACAACCCCCAGATAGCTCTCGTCCCACTGGTATTGTATCCTAACTGGGATACTAAATCATTTTGGCTCAGCAGCGAGTCCCTATCTTACTTGGACCAGAATCTCAAAGCAGCTGGTCTCTATGGCTGTTTACTTTCTTCCTCCAGGTAAGGACCATGTTGTCCTTTGCTCCAGACTGGTCAATACTATTCTGCCAGAACTGCATCCAGAAGTTTCACCAGTACTTTCACCTAGAGTCAGGAATATCAGTAGTAAAGCCTTGGGCCACCCTTTAGACAGAATAAAGGATGTTTCATATTACATTCTTCTTTGCAGTGAGTTTCTGATCCAAAGAATATAAAAGATTCTGCATGCTCCTTTAACTGCGAAATTAGTTTCTTAGTTACTGGGAACCACTTAAGACACTTTTGCTCATCCTTAGCAAGGACAAAATCTTTGCATTTCCGGCAGTTTGAGCTACTGGTTTGAGTCTCCTGGGAGTTAAACAGCTTACTGCCATATGCTCTAAAATTCCTCATTTGAAACATAGGATTTAATGGCTACAACAACAAGATGCATTCTGAATGGGATTGTTCTTCTTTAAGCCCCACTCCACACGCATTTCTGTGGTTAACTGAGGTTTAGATTTTTTCTCTTTACAATGACCTGCTTTTTTATCCTGAGATAAATACATATATGTCACTTTTAAAAAAGAATAATTATCAATTAAATTAAATTTAATTAAAAATTAAATCTTTCTCAGAAGTTATCAAAATATAACTGGAAGATATATTTGATATGATGATAGTGGTTTGGAGGATGGCTTTCAAACACAAGCTTTGCCTCAGGATTTTTTTTTTTGGCAAATAGATATAGGACCTAGAACTTATGGTATTGAAACAATACATAAGATTTCTTTACAAGATACAGTAAACTCTCCACTAAAAAAAAAATAAAAAAAAAAAAAAAAAAAAAATATATATATATATATATATAAAAATCCAGTAACTTCCTCCAATAATTTTCCGGTAACAATTTCAACATCCACTTCCAGATCTTCCCATTCACAAGTTCTTCAAGAGCAGAGTATCACTGAGAGTTTTTACCAGTACTGGCAGATCTGCAAACATTTTCACCCTTACACATAACCTCCTTTATTTCATCACCAGCTGAGTGCCCTCCTGCCCTCTTCTATCTGCCAGAAGTATATAAAAATAGATGAGGAACTGGAAACCATGGAAAGATTATTCCTACCCAGTCTTTCGGTTTTCTGTGCCATTTTGGTATGGAGACCAGAATCTCAGGCAAGACTAAAAAATAAATAATAATAAATAATAATAATAAAAAGAAAATTCTGAAAAAAATACTGCATAAAAGCAATTGCATAAAATGCAAAAAGAGAAATCAAGTTTTAAGCTGTAGTTGTCTTTATGAGATTTTCACTATCTGAAGTCAGGGTGTGTGATGCAAACACATTGCACATCATTTTCTGTGCATCTACTTTGTAGTATTTAGTCCTTTCTCTTGAAAAAATAAGTAAATTGTTCACTTTAAATATTATTTTTTGAATTTGCTAGTTGAAAAAATCTATCATTAGAAGTTATTGAAACAGTGGAACTCATATGCTGAGCAAATACATAATTTTCTGCTTTTTTAACTGAAAATTATAAGTAATTTATGCCTCACTAATTAACAGTGTTCTGAAGACTACGGCCAAAGCACTGGAGAAGAGTAATGTCCTGTCTTTCTCACTGTATATAAAAGAATACTGCTTGTGTTACCTAATCAATATAATACTTTATTAAAAAAAAAAAAGAGGCACTGAAAATTATATATGAAAATATGAATACTTTACTCTTATTTCTTTTCCCCTGTCAATGTGCTTATTGAGCTGAGAATGATTTGCCTTTCTTTCTTTGCATTTTCCATTTGCAAGTTCCACTAATATACACATCAACTGATGACAGGAAAACATACATGCATTATAGACAGTAATTTCAGAAACCATCAAGCAAAACCTTGTAGCTTGAAACTATTCAGGGCCTTATTTGTTTGATCTCTCCAATGATAAGCAGCAAAGAGCATTTGGAATTTGGGGTGATAAAAATATGGTCTTTAATAATAACACTTTATATCATCTACCGTAATTTCCCTTTCCTCCTGAAAGCGACATCCAAATATGAAAGTTTCTGAAAGAAAGGAACTCAAGAGGGCTGTTTCCTTTTCCTTATCATATCAATTTTACCTTATCATATCAATTTTCTGAAGTGATTAAAAATCTCCTACAAGCCATTTTCTTATCCAAGAATACTTTTAAATACCTAATTCTCTAGTCATCATGATCATCTACTACAGAGTAGTAAAGATGGAAGATAGTTCAGCAATATTTAGTCCAACAAACACTATTTCCATTACTTGAAGTGTAGAAGAAAGTAGAAACTTATTAGCTCTTTTTAAACTATCAAAATCAAAGCAGTCTTGTCGAAGAAGGAACATACAGGAAGCAGTATCTTCTGAAAAGCACAAATGTGCTTCTTGCCACTCACGAAATAGTGCTCGGAGCTGGTTTCTCTGGTTGATTTCTTATGCTACACTGAGCAAACGAGCTTGTTTCACATTTGTTCCTCAGTAAGCTGGGGTTACTATTTCTTGAAAGCATTACAGACGGGAGGCATTGTGTCTAAAGGGTATTAATTTAGTTATGCAATATTAATTGGATTATTAACAATTTAGATTGCACTAACTCATAGGACCACTGTCTGAAAACAGAATCTAGTTGCAGGCACTGCACACACAAATACAGGGACTCAGAGCTCTACCAAGTCTAGACATTGAACAGAAAGACAAGCAGATGTGGAGAGCAGGAACACAAGACTGCACTGACAGCACGAAATATCTGAAATTGATTTTGATCTATTTCCACTGATGCCCTAATATAAAAATTTATCTTGTAATCTGATATCTTTGTTAACAGCCACTGCCTGTTTTCAGCTACAAACCTGTCTCCCAAAACCTCTCGGATATTTCTGTCTCTATTACTTTTGGTTGCACCTTGCTTTCTCCTCGCTAGTCCCTGTATATATGACAGTTGTTTATTGTTACAGAAATTCCTTGCCTTAACAGATACACAGACACATCCTTCCACACAGTTTATTGCTAATTGCATATTTATCCTGTTCTTTGGCCGTGGATTTCTATTAGCTCAGCTCTTGCATGCTATAGAAGTATTCCTACTAGCTCAGCTTTCTTATGCTGTAAAAGATCATAAGTTGGACAAAGGCCTGAGGTTACAACCAGTTTTCAGGGACTTCTAGTATGATACTTGTATATTTTTAATGTTTATGCCCTGGGCATTTATATACAATTCTAATACACTCTTTTTTATTTTAACAAATCGCAGCAAAGGAAGAGGTCAGTCAACAGTAAGAATCCCAGAGGAGGCAGAAAATGTTTCACAGAGATACATCTGTGGCACTGCTGGGTCCTGTATCATGGGAGACACATCTTGAAATACGCCCACAAGAAATGCCATAAATATGCACTGATACATATGGCTTTTGAAATAAGCTTCCTCAATACTAGGCAACTTGGTCAGGTACAAATCTGCTCACCTGCCACACTAGGAGTGGATATGCCACAAGAAAGATGCATATATATTACATATTATACATATAGATATAGTATACATGTACTCCAAGAAAGGAATATTAAAATTTATAAAAATCTAGACACATCATTGGTTGCACTTGAATAAAGAGATTAAATTATGCTATCTTTTGAATCACTCCAGATGAAAGTAACCTAATAACCTACCCAAGTTCTAAGTTTATTGACTGTATTATCCTGAAAAGAACATGGAATCCAGATCATGACTGGATCTCGTATACGTTGCCCACACTAGCCCAGGGCAGTTTCTGCGACAAAAGATAGCTTGCTATGCAAGCATTACATGGATCTCATATGCCACTGTAGCAACAAATAGAGCCTAGCACGAGTCCAAGAAAGAGGCACTGTACAAGGCTTACTGAATATTTAATCATATAGTTATTTTTCGGTGCTTCTAGCTAAAAGAAACTCCCCTTTTCACCTATTACATGTGTTTCCTGCTAAATAGAATTGCCACTGAATGGTAGAGTCTGAAAAAGTTCTGTTGACTGGATATTTCAATTCCATGTCTTCTTCAGCCTTCCTTCTTACCAGGACAACTACAGAGTATTTTTTCTCGGTGGTCAGAAATTCATCTCCATTCACATACCATTACCATGTAATACTGAATCAACACCCTCAATTTAATCAGAATATATTTACTGAAACATGACTTTAGAGTTAAGATTTTAGCTAAGGGTTAGAAGCAATTTATATTGATCAAAATTAGTAAATGGTAGGTTAATGATTATTAGATGCCTAAGCTAGAGCTAACTGTTATATTATGAGCTTGTTTATAGAAAAAGTGGAGTAAGTGAACCGTCATAAGAACAGATTGAAACCACTAAGAACAATGGCCAGCACCTGGACTTGGTATCAATCAATCACAAAGCAGGGGACCTTGGATCGTGCCAGAGGGTCACAGAGACCTGATGAAGACTCTCCTGACTTCATCCTTTGAGACCACTGACTCAATTCGAGACCACCGACCCAATTCAAGAGAAGAATTGCGCACGCGTGAAGGACTAATAGCCTCATTTTAATACAGAACGGGGATGGGAGGTGCTGGGGTTATGCATATGTATTGTATGTAAGATCTTCGAAAATAAATAGAGGGCAAAGAGCCTTGTTCAGGGCGGCCACACCTTTCAGAGATGACTCCCCTGATGCCCGCCGGTGAATAAACATACCACTTTCTAACTTTAATTAGTTAGAGGATCCTTGTCCGTGACTGTATCAGTTTTCAATGACTCATTACAAACATCATATACATAGCAGAGAACAATCAGGTACTCTGCAGTGTTTATTTTAGGCTAACATGGATGTTTTATATTGCCCTCAGGCATCTCCTTTCTCCATTTGGCATATACGGCACAAAGATTCTTTGCTTAAGGAAGCTGAATTGTATCTCACATTTGTAATGCAAAGTAAAATCCATCTCCCGCCAGCAGCTGGAGGGAGGTAATGCCAACCATGTCCACTGCACTGCTGATGCCACATTTGGGGTGTGGGGTTCAGTTCTGGTCTCTTCAGTTTGAGAGAGACATGGACATACTAGAGAGCATATTCAAGGGCCAAAAAATTATTAAAGGACTGAAGCATCTCTCCTATAAGAAAAATCTGCGGGAGCCAGGACTATTTGCTTCTAGAAGAGAAGACTCATTGTCTTACCAATGTATATAAATATTCAAAGGGAAGGTGACAAGATGGAGCCAGGCTCCTTTCAGTGGTGCATATAGACAGAAAGAGAGGCAATGAGCCCTCACTGACATATATATGCTGCTTAAACACAGGAGCATTTGAAAAATGGAACAGGTTGTTCAGAGAGACTATATAATATCCATCCTTGGAAATACTCAGCCCCTGATTAGACCCAGAGCTAAGCAATCTGCTGAAGCTCACCATGCTTGAGTAGGAGAAATTGACTTCAAAGGTCCTTTCCAACATCTCCTATAATTCAATAAAAAAGATAGTATCTTAACTTCTGTTCATTGGTTTTTACTTTGCAAAGTGTCACACTTTCATCGTCTTGGCTCAGCTGCACAGGGTGTGTGGAGGCTTTGGAGTGACTGTCACTGATCTGCATAGATGCAGAGTGTGATATAATCTGCAGGGTGATAGCAGCTCCTCTATGCTATCACAGGGAGTGGTTTGTCTAGTAAACAGAACTTCTCATCTCTTGATACGAAGAAAACTGTGTAGCATAGTAAATACAGTTATAGTTCAAAGACTTCAGGCCACGTAACTGATTTTTATTCTTCTTTTTTTTTCTTTCTTTGACTTCACAAATACTTTTAGAGTCGTGCTGAATATGCATGTCTCACTTTATCCTTTTCCAGAGGTCACTGGTTGTATGCTATCACCTTTTTGGATAAAGCAAGAAATCATCCTGACATGATGGAGAAATCTTTGCAAGATTAAGTACCTCAGAATAAAGAGCAGCCTGAGGCTGTGGAACTTGCTACAGTCTCAGAAATTTATCCACGGAGGATCTAAACAAGGAAGAAATATTTGGCGGCGGATTGTGGCGGGAGGAGTAATAAAGGGCCAAGGCTGTGACTGACGAACAGGCAGTGGTTATCACGAGTGTAAGGTTATTCCACCATGGATCAGTTTAGGGGTATGTTGTTAGAAGAGCCAAAAGCCTGATAGCAGGCAGAAGTACAAAGCACAATTCAAGTGTGCAAACTCAGGTATTGATAGTCATGTTATCACTGAAATCAGTGTAAAGTATGGGATGTAATACAGATCCTGACCAAACACTCAAGCAGCGAGCCATACCAGCCTTCGGGATGGTTTAACTTTAGCACTGATATTAGCTAGCAGAATGCTCACTTGAGTGCATCAGTGTGAGTTGAATCAGCCCTTTTATTAGAGCATACAAATATGTAGAGTCTGAATTACAGGTCATCAATTTTCATAATCTTTCTCTTCCAGTGCTTACCAGGAATAAAGGCCAGCTTTATGTCTGGGGCTTGGAAACATATAAATGCATATCATTACCTAAGAAACCTCAAAACTGACTATTTACTGGCTTCAATACCTTCTTTCAGTTTTCCCTCATGGAGTTTCTTCTTACTGTGATATATGTCCTAAAGTTAATTCGTATTAAAAGATATAAAATGTAATACAAACCATATAAGTATAAGTTTTGTTTAACCTAGCATGTTGTGAGTTAACTCAGGGGAAGGTGGCTCAGTAAAGTACAGGAATTTCTCTGTCCTGAAAAGGCATGGGAGTGACACGAGGAAAACATGATTGGAATTACCAGAAAGAGGAACGAGAAAATGCCGCTGCCAGGAATCGGTGAAAGGGAACAAAGACGACGGAAAAAGGAGATGAAAGCCCAAAGAACCAGATGATTACATCAGATCAGTATCTAGATCGTCTCCGTCAGAAATTAACATCTCCACACCACACCTGGACCCAACCATTAACAGTATTGTCCTCCTCCGCCGATCTATTCAGACTCTCGGAACTGAGACCTGCATGATTAATGAAGATGCCTCGGAGGAAGGACCGTCAAAATCCCGAGTCTCTCTCCGCGATCCAGTGTATAAAAAGAGACTGCTGCAAACCGAAAATGTGAACTTGGGGGATAACAGACTGACAGAGTATGTTATCAAGTGTTCACCCAGCGGCGACCCCGGGCTCGACGCTGTCCTTTTAATTGTGGCTGTCCGAGACTGTCATTTTGTGTCTCTCAATAAAATTCCAAATTTTGATTTATCTAATTTGGTGAATCGTATTTATTACATTACTAAACTATTCCTTACAGAGAATTAAAAAAAAAAAAAAAAAAAAAAAAAAAAAAAAAAAAGGTTTTGCTGGAGCTTCTTTTAGGAAGCAAAATGTTAGCATCAAGCTACATGCAAAAAGCTCCATGTTATTACTCTGTTGCATTCACTATATTGAAACTCCTGGTATTTCAAGTCCCTCTGTTAGCACTGGAGTTTTGATTTATAGGTCATTGAGCATGGAGAATGTGGAGGACTTGCACAGAGTCTGCAGTGTAGCAGAGCTCTGCACTTGAAACTATTATCAGAGTTTTCTTTGTTGATTAAATGAGATCCTACTCATCACCAGAGTTTTAAGAACCTCAGCAGATTATTATGGCAGAGAATGACTGACAGTTTTGGTTGTGGGGATTACAGCTGTTATATGTAGGTGACAAATCAGGACCACTCAAAAGAAAGAAAAAAGGAGAGGCTGGAGAAAGATATCCCAGATCCTAAATGAGAACTTGGTTGTGATGACTACTCTGCTGACTGATAGTATCTATAGGATCTCATTTTACTCTTGGTTATTGTAAATCATGGATCCTGAACAACAGGGCTATGAACCAAATTATTTGTATTCACTTTTCCAAAGTAAAACTAGAATTTAGAGACTACACCAGTAGTCTCTAAATTCAAATATAAATTCTAAGTTCTAAATTCTAAAGAAAAACTCCACCAAATGTTCTGCAAAAAACATGAAGGTGTTTGTAGCCTTTGTTTTGCTAATAAGTATAACTTTTATCTCACTGCCAAAAAGTTGTACTAGGAATTTGTAAAATTGAGTTTTGAAGAAATGTAGGTCATTAATAATTATATATGTGTAAGCAAAAAGGGGAAAATTGTCATAAAGCCTAATTGCAATTCTGAATTTCTGTTTATTATTTTTAAGCACTTTCCACACCACTGAATGGCTGCATTACTATTTTTATAAAAAATATTTGTGATTGCTAAGTACCACACATTTTCACCTAAGTTTACACCGATGCATTTAAGCATGGGTCAATTCCAAGTCATAACAACCCTATTGTTCCTTTGTCCATGTACTAAAAAAGCTGCATCTCGCAGGGCAGACAAGAGAAGTACACTTTTTCCTTCACAATAGCTCTCTTCTACCTCCTTGTTGAGACTGCAAAACAGTCTCCCTCTGGAGGTGAAAGGCAAACTGCAAACATTAAAGAACATGCTTTCAGTACGTTACTGATGGATGAATAACAATATTGGATCTTCGAGTACTTAAGCAAGAAAATAACTTTTCTGCCATGCTGTTAGCAATTTTAACAGAAACAGCCTTTGGGGCCTCATGATACCAGTTGAACAGTACCCTCTTCAATTCATTTGAAATCCTACCGGTGCCACATTTTATTTTAGCTTTCATTGAGAAACATGCAAGCTTCCATCCTTTTTAGTGTGTTAATACCCATCTGATTGTTAAACTTAAAAACACATTGTTGATTTTTTCTGGAAATTTGCATTATTCAAGATTAGCTTTACAAACCAAACCCCAAGAAAATGTGGTTTGTTTTTGTTTTTTTTTTCCCCTCAAAAGGCACTAACCAAACACAAAAGATAGAAGACACTTCCATATTTTGCCACCTATTATGTAACAACATTAGCACATTCAGAAACAGTGAGTTTCTAAAGTTAATGCCAGTATTATTTTCCTTACTAACCTGTGATATGAATCAGTTTCAGTGGGTATGAATTACATTCCTTTTGTAAAACAGTGGAAATGGAAAGAGCTATTTTCTGTGCCTTCCAAATGCATGCAAGCCCTCAGTGGGGACACAAGGCTGGCGAGTGGATTGTATGAGTGCCAAGTTCTCCAGATGCAAAGTACACTGTGTGTGCTAGCAGACATCTTCAAACCTTCCACTGCCACAATAAACACATGACAGTGCTTAGCATGCGTAAAACAAGCCAAATTACACTGGTTATTTCATGTTCTCATACGCTTATCTCTACCATCCCATGACCCTCATAAGGACCAAATCTCATTAATATACCAATATGGAAATTCTCCTGCTTTGTGTACCAACTCGTGTACCCACGATGGCCTTCTCTTGCCATCGTCAATTGACAAGCCATTGTTTCTGTTATTTTTTTCTTTTTGTAATATTTTTCTGATGGCAAAGTCAATCACATTGGACTCCTAATTGACACAGCCTGATGCAGTCTGTGGCCCCAAGCAAACAGAAAAGTTCATAAACTGTGGTGAAGGGGAGATCAAAGTCTTCTCTGATACTGGGTAATATACTTAAAACACTAAGAAAAAAAATTGATAAATGATCAGTTAACTTGAACAACAAGAAGAGAAAAGATCTAACAAAATTCAAGAAAAGGAAAATCACAGAACTTGTGATCTGGGCCAATAGACACACTCTGGAGATGTGCCCCTGCTATGGCTGTGCCGGACAGATCTCTTGGTAGAAGTACACCACAGATCCTGCTGATGACAGACAGGTGCTTGCTTGTGTGCCCACAATTGCAGATTCAGGCTTATTACATTGGAGAGTCTAGAGGAGATCTCATAATCTGAAGTTTGCATTTCTTGATCCTGTACTGTCTCTCTATGCCACGCTCGTAGCCACTGCTAATGCCAACAACTTCCTGTGCCAGCAATCACAATTCCAGAATAAGTTTTACACATTTTAGAAATGGAGACATTTGGTAGGAGGACTTGAGGCTTTATAGTAGCACATCAGTACCTTGAACACACCACGGTTTGGGTATTCAGTCATAAACCGAGGGCACACGCTATCATGTAGCATTGCCACAACATGGATGGGTACATTCTCCAGATGATCCTGGTGAGAGGAGGTGTCAGCATCCTCATTTAAAGCCAGCATGATGAACATTACAGGGTCTATGGGTCCTCCCAGGACAGGCAGCAGAGCTGTGCCCAAATTTTGCCTAGTGTTCTCCCAAGGTCTGCAAAACAACAGCTGTTTTCAAACCTGCTGACCATCCTGAACATTTTAGCCACTGATCTGTACACTCCAACAGTGCCAAGATTTCTTTGGTAGGGTGAGAGCAAATATAGGCAACCTCCCAAAATATCATCACGGGTAGTGAAGTCAAGGCATTGGCCCTTGGCAGAAGTTTTCAGCTGTGCTGCTCCACATCCGAAAACTTTTAATTTAATTAACCATTGATTATTCAGTATCCTTGGGTCAAAGTAGTACCAACATGTTAATATTCCCCGTCCCTCACTCCCCTTTTTCTTTACTATTTTACCTCTGCTTCCTCAGAGTCAGGAAGAGATTCAAGCCACAGATACTGTTGTGTCACTTGGCAACTCACAGGGACAAACAGAAATCATGTGAGAAACTAAGCAGGAACATGTTACCATGGCTTCAGTAACATGTACCAGCATCTGCAGGAGACAGAAGAAAGAGCAGTGTGCTGCTTCTTGGACCATTTAGCATTAACAATCAAGTGAGCGACTTTTCACAGTCTCACCCCCATTCATGACAAATATATTGTACGTAGGGGATTGGTCAGAAGTTTGACTGAAGTAAAATGTCCAAAGTGTACATCACATTAATGCAGGTTCTCAGCACCAACTGCAGTAGCGCACCACACTCATTCTCAGGAACATCTTAGGAAGATTTCTCTGCTCAGTAGTTCCAGGATGATGTAACATTTTCTTTAGTTATTTTAAACTGCTTATTTAAGCAGATAGACAAACAGAAGCTAATACAAAATAATTTTAAAGCTTTTGCCTTTTCCTACTCAATGACCCAGATATAATCATACTTACATTATTTTGATCAAAATGTGTAGAAAAGTATATATGCACATTTGTTATAAATTCTCTTGATCATCTTAAAACTTTAAGAAAATTCTAGTCCTATGACACTTTTGAGTTAAATTATTCATTGAAAAACTGAGGAACAGTAACATTCAGTAAATAAATAAAATTTGATAATTAACAATATATTTACTCAGTTACATTGTTAACTGTATATATACGGTATTGTTATTGTATATATACGGTATATATATACATTACTCTCAGGCTAATTTTATTTTGCTTGGATAGACAGATAAGCACTAGGTAGGTGACCACATATCAGTTTTGAGATGCACATCATGTAACATCATTTTAACTTCTAGTTACTTTCGTGGATCAAATACCTTCACAACAGACATCTCAAGTTTGTGATATTGCTACAGAGGACTAAATAATTTTCTGAAGCACAGGTACAAAAGGTTCCTAGAGAATTACAACACTGTATCCACATTTTTGGAAGAAAAACAATCCAAATGTTCTCTAAAAACAGAAATAAACACTAATATCTCAAACATGAAATGTAGTTCAGAGTACAATCCAGTATTTTCCTCCTGAATTACAATGTCCAGATGAAAATATTTGAAGCATCTTGTAAGCAAAATCATTAATTATTGAACATCTTAAATCTTAATTGTTGTATTTACATAGCTGATAGCGACAATAGTAATTTTTATGCTATATATTGTGCTGCAAATATTCAGCAGCATTGTGCTTTCCTGAACAAAATAGCTGCCTTGACAGACATCAGAAATTGCTGACTAAATGGAGAAGAAAGCAAATTGAAATTGATAAAAGTAGATCACAGCTCACAGCAAACTGAAATTTAAAACTTGAAAAAACCTAAAAGCCAAAATTGAAATACACCTGTGAAATTGAAGTTAACAACACTCGTTTTCCTTTATTTTGAAGTTATCCACACTCATGTCAGGACCCTTCCTGACCACATAGGGTTTTAAGTTCAGAAGTATAGCATGCCTGAGAAGTAAAGCCACATAAGGATGACAACTGAAAGAAAAAAAGAAAGATTAACACTTCAGATGTCTTGCTTCTAAAAAGGGATCATATAATCTATCAGATATGAGCAAAAACTTTTCTCTCTAAGAAAATCTAATCATAAAAGTTTCTCCAGTAGCTGAAAGCTCAAAAAAAGGATTCAGTAAGTTTACTTAGCCAAGTATACATATCTGCAGATAAAGAATCAAAAGAATAAAAAATAAGTAGTTACCTAAATAAGTTTCTAAATATATTTTACCAAAACAGATCAAGTGACATCTTTATACAAGTAAGAATTTTGACCCATCAAGTACAACAACTCTCACCGAAGCCTTTTTTCACTGCTGTTGAAATGAGAGCTTTTGAATACTGGAGGACATTTTGTAAACTTAGTTGGCCGCTCTAGTATTAAGGCCTGTCCTGGGGTGACTTTATGATGCTCGTATCCCCAGCTGTCTGTTCTGTGTGTGTCGGATATTGTGTTCTGCACCTTTAAGACTGGTTCTGGGAGCGAAGGTGGGAAAGGAAGAAGCACGAAATTTGTTTTCCTAACTCCACTCACTCCTCCATATTCCTGCTACTGGACTGTGTTGTCTGCAGCATGGACAGACAGCGGGACAGAGATATCCTTTGCTTTTAGTTAGTTTTAGCTAGCTAAAGCAGAGAAATTCTCTGGACTGGTGGGGTTTTTTTTGTTTTGTTTTTTTTTTCTCAGACTGACTGGGGAAGGGGCTCCTTGGGTTTGCTTTTCCAGAGGGACCTGATTCAGAGTTTTCCTCCCAAACTTGCCCTAAACCTGGACAGGCCTGGAGTTAAAATAGGCATAATCTTCTCTGGTGAAAGCTTTCTTCCCTTTATTAATTGGATGGTAAATTAATTAGAATAATTTTTTTACTTTATTGACTCCAGCTGTATGGGATATAGAGCATATCAAGTTTGGATTGTTAAGTTGTTCTTTTTCTAATCTGTTTATGAAGATGCTTCTGACAAAGTTAGCTGGGCTTAGCACTATGCCTGAGAAGGCTGAGTAAGAAAAACTTTGGGAAGTTTAGATAAGAAGTCAGTTAATATGACACTAATTTTTCCCAGTGATCCATTTTTATTGCTTTCTGCGCGGCAAAATGATTATTTCAATGCAAACAACTGAACAACAAGCAAGCTATTTTAACCAGCACCACAAAAACACATGGCTCTGAAAATAAAATAAATGACAGTGACCATCTGCTGACACAGCCATTAAAACTAACCATCTCCTTCAGGCAAAATATTTTCAGATAATGTTATAATGGTTTTGCTGTCAAAGAGTGAGAAGAAATCCCTGGTCTGACAGGTAATGGTACAAAAAGGTGTCCTGGAATCTGGCTGACCTAATGTTAAAGCAAGAAGGGAAGGATTAAGGAAGGCCAACAGTTTCCTCTGCCTTCATTACCTCCTGTCTCTCAAATAAGATGAGGAAGGAGGTGAACATGCATTGTTTACCACATGAACCAGGATCTTTGTAAGCAGGGCTGATGCTAGCATGTGCTTATTATCTTTATGGAAAGAAAATATGTTTCTTCCAGTCCAAAAAAGATTAAAATCAAGATCTGAAATTTGTAAACTACTGTGAAACCAGAACATGAGTCTCTGGTCAGGTTAAGCCATAAAGACATCTTTAACAAATATGCTGAGTCTGTTTCATGTGGAATATGCCCTTCCAAAGGTATCAGTATGATCAAGGACTACCCAAAGGATCAATTTCCACTACGGTTATTAATTCAGCAATTCACCTCTATAAATACTTTCTGTTGTTTGTGGCTTTCTGCACCACTGGGGTATATTTTAACAATGTAGTGTTCTTTGCCCATATACTGAAAGATAATTTTACATCACTATTGTTATTACAGCAAAACAGATGGAACATTGTTTCCTGGTCCTAGAATATAAGTATTTGGACACAAGGCTTCTAATGTTGCCTTTTGGATGCCTTGCACATTATATTGCTTTCTATGCCAATGTTCTTGTTATGATTTATCCTCTGCGCTGGCAATATTATATTTAATCAAAAAAGGTTATGGATGCAAAAGTCTTGAAAATGACTGGCTGATTTCTGTTATCAAGGAAGCACAAATGTATTTTTCCAATAAAGCGAGCCTTACAGTCTTGTGTTTCTGTTTGACAAAGACTTGCAATGTTTTGCTTGTGTATTTTCATTTGAGCTGATACAGGCAGAAATAACCCATTATGACTAACTAAGGATTAAGATTGTCAGATCATGAATAGCAAAAGCACTGGCATTGATATTTTTTAAGACCATCAATTTCCTTTATAAGCATTTAAATTTACCACTCAGCATTTTGTTAGAAGCACATACTTCACTCTTTCTTTGTAGTAACCAACAAGTCTATCCATCAACCTAAAGCCCACTGTCAGCTCTTTTCTAGTTACTGATTAAGAGGAGGTTATTTTATTGAAAAGAATATTATAACAGGTATCATGGCAAGTGAGAGCAATGCCCAGGAATCCCTTTCCTAAAACAACTTTTGAAGCTCTGAGTAAAAGAGACCGAGCTGCTCCCACAGCACTGACATCATTGTTCTTAGGTTTAGAGAGACATCACTAAAAATGATGCCTTAGAGACACATTTAGAGCTATGTCACCCACCACCCAGGGAGGTGGTCACAGCACCAAGCCTGTCTGGGTTCAAGTAACATTTGGACAATACTCTCAGGCACATGGTGTGACTATTGGGAATGGTGCTGTGCAGGGCCAGGAGCTGGACTTGATGATCCTTGTGGGTCCTGTCCAACTCAGCTTATTTTGAGATTCTGTAATGGTTGTTGTCTCCTCCCTCACAGAAGCTGTTAAGTGGGGAGGGTGCAGCCCCTGCTGTGTCAGGAGGCCAGTGTCCATACCCAGACTTGCTCCACCACTCCTGGCACTCCACTGTGGGGCACCCCGCCCAGCTGTAGCTATGTTTCTTGGGGTGGAGGTAGCTGTAGCCAGTCAAAAAGTAAAAGAATGGCAAGAACTGAGTGCAAAGACTATAACAAAAATGAATACAGACCTTATCCTAAAGGCAGATAGTGCTTTCACAGGGCACAGACCAAAAACCCCCCCCAAACTAAGCATCCCATCTCAGACAAGAAATCCACAAAATTTGGTGGTAACAAATAACAAAACCAGGGATGCAGAAAACAGAAACCACTACCTGATTTACATTGCCCGTTTTCTTCTAAATCTGTATTTGGTATCTCAGAGCACAATGAAGCTACAAAAAAAACTTTTCTGGCAGACTGATGTGAAATCTTTTCAGTCTGTGTCCTGTCTTTCCTGAGTTTGCCACTTAAACACCATTGAACACTGCAGCACAAATGGTTTTATGATTGAGATCCCCAATGAGATTCAGTATAAAAAGAAAAGAAACATGATAAGTCAGTAAGAGAGGGGCAACTGTTGGCAAGCAGAGAAGCATAAGAGAAGTGAGGATTTGCCATCTGAGATCGAAAGGGCTATTTGGAAACTTCTGCTCAGGTACCAGTGGGTCCTCACTACTCTTCAGCAGATGGCACTACAGCCCTAGTGTTGGACTTTATATGTGACAGTCACTTGGACCCCCAGAAGAGAACTGCCTCCCTGTTTATGCATGTGGCTTCAAAAGGGGATTTCACACTTGTGATTGTTTGAGAAACAATGGCCAAGCAGAACTAATTCTCTCTATGAATGCAAATAGTTCTTAAATTGTAGAAGTCAGCAAATGTTTATAGTCAAACAAATTATCAATTATTTTGCAAATGTAATCTGTGCTCTATTTTAGAAACACATTGTGAAAATAGTGTCAGATAACACTGGTTATTTACTAGAACACTCTGTGAGCTGTCAAACAATATAAAAGCTCTGGAGAAAGAATAAAATCTCTTTTGACATATACACCTATCAAGACCAAAAAGCAAATGCAAATTGCATAGATTCTATTAGGGTCTTACAAGAAAATGACACTTTTAAAAAGAAAATAACATAGTCTACTGAGCAAAGAGAAAATGCAAAGAAGCATTTTTCTGCTAAGAGCAATAGGCATTACAATGGAAGAAAAAATCACCCTTATCTAGGGCAAGAACATGCTGCATCTTTCAGTGGTGAAGACAGGAAATTCCAAGCAATTGTTTTTAATTACATGAGGCAGCTCTCCCTGCATATTTTAAACACATTTTCATTTTTTTTAAAAGCTTGCTTCTTGAGGTAGATGCAACTGTTCACAGAAAATTGGTTCAGCTGACTAAAAACCTAATTCCAAAAACCCCGAACCTCTGGGTGTTCAGCACTGATTAAAATAATACTTTTGAATGCCACCTAACCAAGATCACTTGATATTACACAGAGAATGTGCACTGTGATTCATGGTAGATCATTTCTCTCACTCCCAGTTTAGTTCTTTGGCTGCTTGGGATTGCACTGGATAACTAAACTGCAAGACATACTGTAGATGCATCGACACTGACTTCTAGAAAACACAAAATCATTATTTGAGTGGCCTCCAAGAAAGTAAGAAAGTCAAAAACCCAACAACTGGTTCAGTTTCTTTTTATTTCATATGATTTCTAAATAAAACTCTTCACTTTCTTTTTCTCTGAGACTTTCATGGTTTTCATGTTTCTATAGAGACCAGACTCCCTAAAATGATGGAAGTAGTAGAGTTTTTATAAAATGCAAATTCCAAATTTTCCCCCAGTTCCAGCCATGATTTTAAGGGAAAAAAAAAAAAGAAAAAAAAATTACCCTAGATAAGAAAAGGAAAATTGCTAGTAAAAAGTACACTAGGGCAGTTTCCAAAATACATAGATGATCAAAGAAAATATATTAAGACGTGTACGTCAGAATCAGTTTAAAGTCCTAATAATAGCAGCATAAAATATGCCCTACATCTATACACTGATAAAAGAAGCCTTAGTATTCTGACATGACTGAAACACAGCAGATGCATTTCATAAAGGTCTACTAATCAAGTTAGACTTAAGGCAGAGATGCTTCTGCTTACACAGAAAGCAGGACAGGTAATTTTTCCTCCTTCACTCATTTAAATTTTAATCTGTTTTGCAGATTTTACCAAGCAGTTAGTATGAAGACATAGCTGAACCACATGAAATGCTCAGCATCAGATAATGTTAAGATACTTGCTTATAATCCAAAGCTGTTCTTTACTGCATTTCATGGTCCAGCACCCTCTGATGTGTTATTTCTTACTCAAACCCTCTTCACAGCAGGATTTCTATGATTAGCTTTCTACAGGGAGACTACTCAGAACGCAGGCTAAGTGCTGTTGATTTTCTATATATACCAGATCATAATCTGCAGAGACCTCAGCAAACTAGAGGGCTGGACAATCACCAACCATATGAAATTTCACAGGGAAAAGTGCCAGAATCTGTGCCTGGCACAGAAAGGGCCAGTCCTGGATGTATGGACAGACTGGGGAAGGAGAGGTTGAGGAGCAGTGCTATGGGAAGAACCTGGGGGTCCTGGTCAATGGCAAATTAAACATGAGCCAGCAGTGCCCTGGCAGCCAGGAGGGCCAAGTGTGTCCTGGGGGCATCAGGGACAGCATGGCCAGCTGGGGCTGGGATTGTCCCACTCTGCTCTGACCTGGGGCAGCCTCACCTCCAGTGCTGGGGGCAGTTCTGGGTGCCACAATGCAAGAAGGATATAAAGCTATTAGAAAGTGTCCAAAGCAGGGCCATGAGGATGAGCCGTATGAGGAGAGGCTGAGGGAACTTGGTTTGTTCAGCCTGGAGAAAAGGAGACTGAGGGGAGACCTCATTCCAGTTACAACTTTCTCACAAGGGCAAGAGAATGAGCAGATACTCTTCACTGTGATCTCTTCTCTGTCATGATCAATGATAGGGCCCAAGAGAATGGCCTGAAGTTGTATCAGGGGAGATTTAGGTTGAATATTAGAAAAAGGTTCTTTACCCAGAGGGTGATCGGGCACTGAAACAGACTTCCCAAGGAGGTGGTCACAGCACTGTGTGGGTTCAAGGAACATTTGGACAATACTCTCAGGCACATGGCATGACTATCGGGAATGGTGCTGTGCAGGGTCAGGAGCTGAACTTGATGATCCTTGTGGGTCCAGTCCAATTCAGCTTATTTTATGATTCCGTGATCTGAACTATAAAAGCAGGAACTAAAGCAGTGCAAGACAATGTGGTTTTGTTTTGTTTTTTTTTTAATTTCAACAGACTTCAACTAAAAAATGAGAAGAGTGAATTTGAGGTTAGGAAAATATTTCTGAAAGCAGTTCTCTTCCTTTACTCAGATGAACTCCTCAGAGCACACCAAATTTGTATAGGAGTGGGTATTTCTTAAGATTCAGCTTGGGCATTGTTTCTGATTACTAAGGAAACACAGCAGAAGATAAAGCCAACAGGAAAAATTCTCTTTCATAAAGGGCCACCTTAGCTTGCTTAAGGCTGTATTTTAGCTCCAGGTAATCCAGTTTTTTCAAATTCCATCACCAGGCTAGATAAATACAATTTTTCTTAACTCAAAACTAGCTAAAAGTAAAGCTGAGATTATTTGAATTGCCTAGTGAGCTCTCATTCTGAAATATGGAATTCACATTACCTATTATATTTCCTTCATATTCATTCTCACATTGCAATTACTTTCCATTTTTTATATATATATATATATATAATTTATTTATTTATTTATTTATTTATTTATTTATTTATTTATTTATTTTGCCTATTACTGTGGAAAGAATGGCATCTATTGATTTATGCCTGTTTATATTGCAGTTCAGGCAAGTATTTTTTTACAAGTGGCCTGACTTTGTTAGCTTTTTACTTGATTCTCTACCTAGATTAGAGGGCAAGCAATAAAAGGAGCTGGTAATACACTTACTGCATTGAGCTCTCACTTCAGTCACATATGTGGAGCTGAACCAGTACCAAGCCCAGTAGATGTAACTTTTTGACACTCTCCCCCACATCCAAAAATGTGCCTGTACATGATGATATTTAGTAGATTTTCTGCAGGCACCTGCTGATAAACATATTCCAGACTCAGGATGTATTTGACCAGAAAGGAAATTCACCTTTAACAAAGCACAGCTCTTCAGAAAAATAAACTCCCAAACACTACTTGAAGGGGCTAAAACCAGGAAGTGGTCTTGCCATGAAACAGTATAAAAAGGTAAATAGTAGTTTACAAGTTGGTACATGTTGAATGATTGTGTGGCTTTTTGCCAGTGGAGGGAAGTTTTTGAGTTACATAAGCTTGGCTGTGTCTGTGTTCTGAGGTACCTGAAGAATCACGTAAGTTTTTCTTTTTTATGAGATGAATGCCTTTAGCATCTGCCTTCAGCTCCTAGTACATTCTCCTTGTGAGAGTTTTCTTCTCACACACAAAGTCCTGTACCAGGATGAACAGAAAAAGATGAACAGAACTTGCAGCTTTACTCTTTAGAGATGTTTATCCATTTCTTATCTCAAGGTCTGCATGCTGTCAACACCTGGCTTAACGTGCTGGAAAACACAACTGGCAAGAACGCCAGCCAGAGAATTCCAAGGTTTTTAAAAGGTTTCTGGTCTAATTAACTCTTAAAATGTACTATACTTACAGTTTTGTGCCAATAATTGCTACCCATTTTCAACATGCACTTTCTGCATCAAACCCATTCTACCAATGTCATTGTGCCACTGTCACAGCAGAAAATGGAGAAGAAGAAGAAGAAGAAGAAGAAGAAGAAGAAGAAAAGAAGAAGAAGAAGAAGAAGAAGAAGAAAAAGAAGAAGAAAGAAAGAAGAAAGAAGTAGAAGAAGAAAGAAGAAAGAATAATAATAATAATATGATGATGATGATGATGATGATGAGACACCGCCCAAAATCCTCCATCTTGCTCTCATCTATCTCCATACTAAAAACCCAAAACTACAAATTTTCACCCAGTGACAAACTAAACTACTCTTTATTTCAAATCTTTGTTGCTTTTAATTAATCTCTAAATGTTGGAAGTTTTTCCCATGGACTAAGGTCAAAGGCAATGCTTTCCTGGGGTCCCAGCCAGGGTATCAGACCCCCTAGGGCAGCTCGAGGGATTTTCCACATGCCCTGGACTCCAGCACTCCTAAATAATCAAAAGACTGTTTACAGTTATGGCAGCACAGATTTCAGGACAATTAATAATCTGCCCAAAACCTGAATATCTTGTTAAAGGGTGAGTGATCACTGATCAAGGTATTCATCTAGTACTTACCACTAAAAGATTTGTAGGCCAGGTGATACAGTTATAGTATATGCTTATACTAAAAAATAAATTAAAAAAAAAAAAAATCCTATTTGCCTTGCTTATTTTTTAATAGATTTTAATAATTTTAGAAATATTTTCTATTTCTATAAAAATATTTAGAAATATTTTTTGTTGTAATGCATGAATTGAGTTTATACTGTGTTTCATCGGATTTGTAATGTTTTTTCTCTGTATCATGTGGTTTGTCCTTGCTCAGCAGTGCATCCCCCACACTGGAATGTAACCCAGCTCTGTTCCACTCCCACTTTATCCCTGATTGGGCAGTGTCTTGTCCCTGCCTCTGGGCCCTGCGCCCGGGGGAAAAAACCCCAGGACGGGCGGGGCCTCGCCTCTCTCTGACACCGGTGAGCCCCCGGGAAAGAGCTCAGCCAAGGAAGGGCAGGACTCCAGAATAAAGCAAATATTCTCCGGGTGAGAGAGCAAGCTCTTTCCTTTTGCCATCGGCAGTTGTCTGGTCTCATACAGAAATACCTCATCATACAATTTTTATGCAGAATAATAAAAGAGATAATTTATAAATAGACTATTTGGCATAACAAGACATAGAAAGCCAGTGAAACAGCACGACACATTCAAGAGCTTCTTTATATATTTATAAGATATGTATATGTGTATATAAATATTTATACCTTTATGGTTGTTATCTGGTAATTAAAGCAGTTAGTATGCCCTGAAACTCTGAGATTTCAAACACTGAAATAAAGCAATCATAGGCTTATAGGTTCTTCAAGTTTGGATGTTTAAGATCATCCAGTTCAACCACCAGCCCAGCACTCCCCCAAACCCCTAAACCACATCACGCAATGCCAGATCCTGATGCCTGTTGAACAGCTCTAGGGATGCTGCCTCCACCACCTCCCCAGGCAACCTATTCCAATGCAAGACTAACCTAACAGCAAAAAAGCACTTCCTAGCATCTAATCTGACTCTCCCTGGTCTCAGCCTAAGGCCATGTCCTCTGGTCCTCTCACTGCAGGCACTATAGCAGATATGGGCCCCCGACTCACCGCAAACTCCTTTCAGGGAGTTGTAGAAAGCGGTGAGGTCTCCCCTGAGCCTCCTCTTCTTGAGACTGAACAGCCTCAGTTCCCTCAGCTGTCCCTCATGAGAGATGTTCTTTAGTCCTTTCAGGAGCCTCCTTGCCCTTTGCTGGGCAGGCTCCTGCCCCTCAATGTCCCTTTTAAGGTGAGGGACCCAGAACTGAGCACAGACTTGGGTGAGGCCTCCCCAGTGCCCAGTACAGGGGCACAATCGTCCTGCTGGCCACGCTGTTCTTGACACAGGCCAGGAGGCCACTGGCCTTTTTGGCTACCCGGGCACACTGCAGATTCATACTGAGCCAGGAAAAAAAAAAAAAAAGCAAGACACTTGACAAGAAGAAATAAGTTTGTTCCATACCCATGGTTACTTCTGGACAAAATTCTTAACTTTGGCCATGCTACACAGGGCTATGGTAAAACTGCTTACTCTAATTTAAGGATAATCTGTAATCAGTAGGTACTTCAGCATACTCAAAACATGAAGACTAATTTTTTACCTAATCACAGTCTTCTATTTTCAAAAATTTTGAGAAGAAACAACCATCATTTTGCAAATCCCACCCCTCAAAAAAAATATTCCACCCTATCACATATGAGAGATACCCAAGAGCCAGTGATTATTTCTTTGTGGTGTCTCACTTGATGCTTCATTGCGGACAACAAACTGGATTTTTCTCAGAAAGCATCAAAACTGCTATGCTCTGTGAATATGATGATATAATGGACAAAATTTTATAGCATTGTGGGGTATTGCATGGAACTGCTTATGATAGCTGGAGTATACTCCTGCTTCCTGAACTTGAAGGAATAGAATAAGCTTGTCTCCAGGACAGTTCTATGCTACAAGTTAGTGATTTTCAGATGATACATCTCTCTCAGGCTATGTCCATTGTTGTCTCAGATTTAACATCCTATATAGCTGGTCTGTACCTGTGGCAGGCTCAGCACTCGAGGAGTGCTAGAGCATGACAGAAGTTTTTCCTGGAAAAATAAAATTCTGTGTCTACCTTGTAACAACTGATACATCTCTTCCTTTCGTTCAGTGTTCTCTTCTTGCAGAGTAACCAGCAGAAGGCTGAGCCATCAGTGACAGTGATGTGACAATGTATTTAAGAAGGAAAAAATGGCAGCACTACAGCAGATGTAAAAGTGAGAATATGTGACAGAAAGAACTCTGCAGACACCAAGGTCAGTGGAAAAGGAGGGGCAGGAAGTGTTCCATGCTAGGACAGAGTATCCTGTGAAGCCCATGGTGAGGAAGCTGTGTCTCTGCAGCCCCAGGGGGAGCAGATATCCACCTGCAGCCTATGGAGGACCCTATGCCAAACTGGGCGGATGCTCAAAGCAGACTGTGATCCCACGGGAAGCCTGCACTAGAGCAGGGTCCTGACAGGACCAGTGGAGAGCAGAGCTGACACAGGAGCTGGTTTGTTGGCAGGACTTGTGAAACTGCAAGTTCCCCATACTGGAGCAGCCTATTCCTGGAGGACTGACACCATGAGAGGGACCCACCACAGGGCAGCTTGTGAAGAACTTCAGCCTGTGGGAAGGACCCATACCGGTGAAGTTTGTGGAGGACTGTTTCCCATGGCAAGGATCCTACACTGTGGCAGGGGAACAGGGTTAGGAGTCTTCCTTGGGTAGGAAGAAGTGGCAGAGATAAGGTGTGATGAATTGACTTCAGACCCTATTCCCCATCTACCCGTGCTGCTCAGGGGTAGGAGACAGAGAATTTAGAAATTGCATTGAGTCCAGGAATAAGGGAGGGGTTAATGGAACCTACTTTCCTTTGACTGGCAAGAAATAAAATAATGTCCATGAGTTAAGCCTCTTTTGCCTGTGAAAGTAACTAGTGAGTGATCTCTCCATGTCCTTATCTCAAGTATAATGAGCCATTGGTTAATTTTTTTCTGCTCTATTCAGCTGGGGAGTCATAGAACAGCTTGCAAGGGCACTTGACATCCAACCAGGGTCAAACCAGCACAAGTGCACATGTGTAACACTAATGCAAACTCCCCCCCCCACCTATATATAGAGATTTTTTTTAATAAATAAATAAATAAATAAATAAATAAATAAATAAATAAATTCTAAACCCCCACATATTTATTTGTCATTTTATCTATATATATTTAATGAAAAGGTATTTCAGAATTTACGTAGATTCTTATTGAATTATGACAACATATGACGACGCTAGTATAGGAATAAAATATTTGTCTGAAAAGAGGAAAAAAGATTTCCTCCTCTCCTCCATCAAAGCAGAAACTCTTCTTTGCCAGAACGCACTCACAGTAGCTGAGAGATAAAGGCCCACAGCACTTCATGCAACCAACCCATCAAGGATGGAAGATGCTCCTTCATACTCATGTCAAGATATGCATTTTGAGAAGCTCAAGCCTAGTTTAAGAAATGGAGCTACCAGTTTTGCCAGAAGTATCACAAAATATGCCAAGGTGGACGAGATTGACAAGGATCATCAAGTCTAACTTCTGGCCCTGTACAGGACCATCCCCAAGAGTCACGCCAAATGGAAGATGATTCCATTACAAGAGTAACTAAAGCAG
The DNA here is from genome assembly GCF_015227805.2 of Hirundo rustica. Lineage (NCBI taxonomy): Eukaryota > Metazoa > Chordata > Aves > Passeriformes > Hirundinidae > Hirundo > Hirundo rustica. The sequence continues at coordinate 57,660,798 of NC_053488.1, read as the reverse complement.
TTGCTCCTTTGCACACCCCATGTTACTGCTTCCACTGAACATGGCACAGTTACACAGAAAAACCCAAATGCATTTGAAATTTCTCAGTGAGAAATGAATGTGTGTGTGAAAGCTGTACAATGGAATCTTTTCCACCTGAAGGAAGAGCGCAGGATAAATAAGGAGATAAGTATATCTGGAAAAGAGGACACTGCTGTAACAGTGATTTGTCAGAAAGTGTTGGAGTCTGTGAAAACCTTGAATAAATCGAAAGGAAATGTTTATGGCTTTTTTTCCAAATACAATTACAGAAATAAAATTATCCAAAAGATGTACTTTTTTCAAGTAATTTCAGAACAAGACTAACTTCTTCAATAAAACTTCAACAAGAAAACGTGGAAATTCTCCTGACAAGACAGAATTATCCTATAAAGAAATATTTTGTGAAAAAAGAATTGCTACTGAGTTAACATTACCAACTGCTCTTACACTTTGTAGACATATGCAACTTACTGTATCATTGTGATTGTGGTTGGATGGCAGAAATACAGACCTTGGAATCTAAACCCTGCTAATCTGCCAAAAAGCCTTAGGCAAGCCTTAGGCAAGACTGCAAAATAATTGCAGTAGACAGGTTTATATATTTCTTTATAATATAGTACAAAAATATTTCTAATTAAAATACAGGATCTGAAGAATAATAAATTAAGTTTTGAGTTTTCCTTCTTGAAGACTGATCAAGCAGTATATTTTGGTGTAAGACATTTAAATCTCCTTACTCTTTTGGTGTGAGGGGAAACCTCACATAGCATTACACTGTATGGATCACTAATTATCTGTGATTTTCAGTGTAAGTTAATAATTAATTATTGATTTAGCTAATTCCCTGCTTAACTTAGGGCTACAATAATTTTGAATTAGCATGTTATAAACTACTACAGTAATTAAGAAAATTTTCAATTCACTGTATATATGTCCCTGAGGTAATTTTTGTGTATTTCAAGAAAATATATAATAACATAGATTTAAAAACCCTGATAAAATACAAAGTCCTTAAAATAACTAGTGATTGTCACATTCTTAATGGAAAAAAAGGGTACAATGCTTAAAGAAAGCCTTCCCAAAACCAACAAAAATGTAAGAAGTGGTGATAACTACAGAAAAAAATAGATATTTAGGAATTACTAATACTCTTCTACAGCAAAAGTGGCTTTTTTCCCCAAACTCTTCAGACTGAGTGGGAATGTAGTTTGCAGGTGGGTGTGGTGAATTTCACCTGCTATTGCCCTGAGACCACTTTTACCAGCAATCCAGTAGTCTTCCTCTCACCATGAGTATATTTTCTTTGTAAGCTATTGATGTAAAGTGGGCCTAAAATTTTGGAAAAATAGTTTCTTCACACCTAGCCCTTGAATTAATTATTTTGAAGAGCATCTGTTTCTCTGGTATAAAATGTGACCTGATGAAACTGGTAACAACAACAACAACCATCATCATCATCAGAATGACTTGCTGAGACTTTGGACAGTTTGCAAGGGGGATAGAAATGTAACAACAGTGTTACACTTCTGACTCTAAGAAGCACTAAATAATTTAGATTAATTAAGCCAATGTTGGCGTCTCTTTCCAATATCCTGAAAAGTAATCTAACCAGCAGACAGGTAAGAAGGGTATATCTGCCTTTACTTTGATTTGTCTTTTTACTGCCGTCTACACCAAGTCTAACAGAATAAAAATGAAGCCTTTTAAAAAAATTCTGCTCAGAAAGATATATAAAAAAGATATGATTTTCAGAGTATTTTTTATTAAATTGATGATGCTTTCATTTGAGCTAATTAAATATCATCAACTTAATGCAATGCAATATGTACAATGCAGTATGCCTTTAGAAGAGTAGGGTTTTAATACTTCCTTATTCTGTGCAAGATCTTACACTATGAAGTGTTTGTCATGAAAAAAAAAAAATTAAATGCTACATTACTGAAGAACTGTTAGACAAGTAATTCTAAATCTTGGTGAACACAATAATTTTGGAGTGAAATGTCTGAGAGAGGACCTCATCAGTGTCCATAAATATCTGCTGAAAGACTGTCAAGAATTGAGGCTCTTCTTGGTCATGTAATAAGACAAAAGGCAATGGACAGAAACTGATGCACAATATGTTTCACTTGCATATGAGGAAGACCTTTACCCTGCAGATGACTGTGCATTGAAACAGACTGCCCAGAGAGGCTGTGGAGTCTCCCTCACTGGAGATATTCGAGAACTGTCTGGACAAAATCCTGTGCAATGTGTTCTGGGATGGCTCCACTTGAGCAGAGGAGTCAGACTAGAGGACTCATTGTAGTCTCATCCTGACCCATTCTGTGATTCTGGGAAACTGACATTTCTGCTAAAGATCTCCATTGTACTGATCTTTTTCCTTTGCTTTTATTTATCTCTATAATTTTTTTTGTTCATACCTTTTCTTTTAAAGAAAGCAATCTGTTTTAATGAAATATGCCCCTTCCCTCACTTTTTCTTAGAAGTATGTTCATCACCAGAAAAGGTAAATATTAAATGTTCCTTTTTATTAGTATTGTACATTCAACATTGTTTCCACACTGTTCGGGGTTGTGACAAATTGTCTTTAATTTCTACACACAAAAGACTTTATTTACTTTTTAATATTAAATACATTTCATTACCAGCTGGCACAAATGCTCTAAATAAAAGATCCTTGGATTAAGATTAGCAGTAAAAGCAGTAAGAATTCCTTATATTCAGTGAGGTATGGTCTATTCCATTTGTTTCTGAGTATATTCCACTTACAGGCATGCTAACTCAATAAATGCTTGTAATAGCAGCTCCCTTTAAACTTTGATTCATTGATTTCTCCTGGCTATGGGTTTCATAGGTATTGTAAAATATGTTCATGAATAGTAAAGAAATTCTAAATGACTGTAAGTACTTGTTAATGTTGGCGTATTTTTCACTTGTCTGGAGGTTTGATAATCTTAAAAAATTTATAGTTCACGTGGCCTTGGAAAATACTAATTCAAACTATTTTGTATACCATAGATTATGGTTTTCCAAAGTGTTCTTTTGCTGTAACTACCCAGAAAATTCATCTGAAAGTCCATACTTAGATCCAAATCTATCCCTTTACAGAATTTGTGATAGTTATTTCTCATTTAAAAACCCTCAAAATTTCCTTACTTTTGATATCAGCTTTGGTTAAGACAATACACTTCAGTTTTTTCTGCTGATGTGTCAGTACCTATAAGAGCTGAAAATAATGGACAATAATGTAGACATGCTATTTTCAAGAAAATGTAACTAGAAAGACAAATGGATCTATGTTGTATAATACGCTATGTTGTATAATATGCAGTTTGGGAGGAAGGACACAAACTTATATCCATCCCAAGCACAAAAACATGCCAGGCAGGAAATGGATTGAGAGCAGCCCTGTGAAAAAGGACTTGCAGGCGCTCGTACACCAGAAGACAGACATGAGCCAGCATTGTCAGCCCAGAAAGCCAACCATGCCCTGGGCTGCTCCAAAAGCAGCAGGGCGAGGGAGGGGGTTCTGCTCATCTCCTCTGCTCTGGTGAGCCCTCACCTGCAGGGCTGCATCCAGCTCTGGGGCCCCCTACATAAGAAGGACATGGACCTGTTGGAACTAGAGCACAAGAGGGCAACAGCCATTATCAGATTCTTGAAGCACCACTCCTAGACAGGCTAAGAGATTTGGCGTTCTATTAAACCTGGGAAAGAGAAGGCTTCAGGCAGATCAAGGAGGATCTTCCAGTCTATAAAGGGGCCCCGCAGGAGAGGTGCTGGAGTCCAGGGCATTCCTTTGGTTGCCCTGGAGGGTTAGGACCTGGGCAGGGGGGTCTGGGACCCCAGCCCAGAGCCCAGAGCTCAGAGAGACACTGGATTTGATTTCAGTCCATGGGAGAGGCTTCTTGCACTGCAGGAAGCATTGCAGGCCACAAGAGTGTGAAAAATAGTAGTTTAGTATATCACAGAGTGAAAAAACAGTGGGTTTGAGATTTTTGGCATTGAAGTGAATGGGGCAAGACGGAGAATTTGGGGCGTTGTCTCCTTCTTCTTCCTTCTTGTTCCCTCACTCCATTTCTGCAGTGACGTTGGCACAAAGTAGTTAGTGAGGATTGAGTCAGAGTAAAGATGACCCTTTTGGTAATAGTGATAGACATTGGTAAGAAATAGTAAATAGAGAATATGTAGCAATTAGTATAAAAAATAAAGACAGCCCAGAGACAGGAGGAGTCACCAGATGTCCGAGCCGCGGCAAACATCTTGCTGGACACTGAGAAAATTGTAAGATAAGAAACAATAAACACGAAGCATGCAACCTTGAAGACTCTGTCTCTTTTATCCGTTTGGCTCAGAGCTTTGCAGAGGGCAAAAAAGACTCTAAAACCACCTGAATGCTGGGGAATTTAAACTCCTGCAAAGGAGCCCCTGACAGAGAGGTCACGGAATGATAAGAAAAGGGGGAGTGGCTTTAAACTGAAAGAGGCCAGATTTAGATTAGATATTAGGAAGAAATTCTTTACTCGGAGTGGGGTGAGGCTCTGGAACATGTTGCCCAGAGAAGCTATGGATGCCCCTCCCTGGAAATGTTTAAGGCCTAGCTGGATATGGCTGTAAGCAGCCTGGTCTAGTGGAAGGTATCCCTGATCATGGGAGGCTGAAGCGAGAAGGTCTGTAAAGCCCCTCACAATCCAAAATATTCTGTAGTTCTGTGATCCCTTACTGAACTACAAAAAAAAGATGCTTACTCAAAGTAAAAACCAGGAGCAATTTAAACTCTGCTGAAGAACCAGAACACTATTTCCTGTTTGCTTCTTTCCTCAAACAGCTTTTGGCTTCGGCTTTGTGAGCTTCTTTTATTTCCTTCTCTGAAACACCTTTAGGCTTTATGGATTCACTTTTATGTACACAAGCACCTCAGAGGGATTCAGCTGGATGAATACCACTGATTTAGTCCAAAAAGGGATTCCAACTCTTTCACATTCTTTTACAATTTTTCAGGCTGCCCGCCCTCTTATTTTCCACCTCATGCTCCGAGTTGACATAGTGTGAAAAGTGCATATAATATGGCTCTACGCAAGATATTTACTATATGTATTATGTTGTATTAATTGTTAATGTTGTATTGATGTTTTGATAGTATGGTAAATATAGTTTTGTAGTTAAAGTGTAGTTTTTGTGTGCCAACCACAGGAAAATGTAAATCTTTCAGAGAAAAGAAGAATTTCCTACTTCCTTATCAGAAGAGACCAACTCCTCCTGCCTCTCTCAGCCTTGAGAATGCCACAGAGATTAAAGGAAAAAAAGTAATACTAACAAGAGACGGTTCTTTGTTTGAATGGAGTTTATGCATCATGTATGAAATATATGAATATTCAACAGGCTATTGCTTTTAAGAGATAGTCCTTTGTTAGCAGGCATCCTTCTTCGGAGCTTTTTGCTCGGGGAGGCACCCAGACGTCTGTAACTTTGTTTTTTATTGTCTCGTATTGTCCTAACTCTAATTGTTCAATTTTTTACTCTAATTCTATTTTTATAACCACCTTATTTACTATAAAACTTTTAAAATTTTAAAAACAAGTGATTGGCATTTTTCACACATAGGAAAACCACAACACCTTTGTTTGTTTATGTTGGGTTGGACTCACTAATTAGAAAACCAAGGACTCAAACTAACAGCAAAATTTGACATCTCATCAAAATGTCATAGAAAGGTTCATGATCCAGATGTATATTAGAGCTTCCACATTTATCTAGAACTCAAAATGAATAAAGAATACAGGAGAAATGCAAAAAACCAATTTTCAACATATCATTTAACAGGAATATGTTACTGAGAAATGTTATCGAGTATTCAAGAATAGACACCAAGTGATACTTGATGTCTATATTGTTAATCAAAAACCATGGAAGAAAAACCCCCAAAACTACAGGCAGGATTATCTAAGTAAATGGTGTACAAAGGCTGTAAGATATTTTCCACCACTTTATTCTTTGTATTTAAAGGCTTTGTTTTGCTTAAGGCTGACAAGAAAAACAGCATTTGTAAAATATAGAAATTTGATGATTCTTAACAGAAATATTTCTGGGAGTAGTTCACAGCTGTATGCTTTGGCTTGCACCCAATCATTCCTCATCTCAAACAAGAAGTGATGGCCTGATTTTAAGGAAGAGCATTCAATGCAGCTGCCAGGAGAGGAAGCAGGGGACCACTCTGTGCCCTCTGATACACAGATGCTCTCTAGAACAAATGCATTCACCTTTTATACAATCTAGACATGTTCTGGCAACACCTCCTTTCCTATGTTAACAACACGACCAGCCAGAAGAGAGCAGAACCTGCTGCAGCAGTTGCTTCCCATGTCGGGGTTTTCTCACAGGGCTGGTGTCCCTGCCTGCTCTGTTGGCCTCACACCAGCTGTTTGCAGGCACAACAGCTCCCAGGCTCACAGGCAGGGCGCAGCCCCTGTGCAGGATCCGCTTCTTCCTGAAGGCTTCCCGTGAGAACATGGAGATGCCAGTTTTCAAAATATCCCCTCAAACTTTGCTGCCTCCTCAAAAGCCTCATGCAATATGCGCATACAGGTTTCCAGCTATGTGTCTGCTTCCAACAAGCTGATGCAGTTAGGACTCCTGCTTCAGCAAGGTCAAAATGCCACTCAGGCACTGTGAGTTCCCTCAGAGCACTGCATCTCACCCTGGCATTAAGCTACCAACAATACGCAGCGGCTGGGATGGGAAAGATAGGTCTGCTAGCAGATACCAGATGGATTTTAAAAAAGTAAAAGGAATTTTCCTTCTTTCCTGATAGCTTTCAACTCTATACATTGCTCTTTTTTTTCACAAATTAACAGAACAGATATATTCACACAAGAATGTTTGGTTAAAAATGCAATCATCTGAACAAGCTACAATTTATCACAAATCCCTAATGGCCTTGGTCAAAATTTCCAATGTGATGAACTCTTCAAATCACATTTAATTGCAGTGTTACCAGCTCAGTAATAGCACAATTGAAAAAGAAACTGCATGAACCCCTATATTTCTTGCCTGTCAGATTTTCAACTGTATCTACATCATTATCAATACTGCTATGGAAATATAGTGTAGAAACAAAGGGTGAAACAGCTTCTTATGGGGCACTGTTTTTTATGAAAATTAATTTAAACAAAATTGAGGACGCTAGCTTCAACACTGTGGAGTCTGGCCTTCAAAATAGTCTAAAATGCAAACATTCCTCCTATCTCTGATACAAGAATTACTAGGAGACAATGGATCATTTAATTAAATAAGACCAGAGAGGAGCCAATTGTCCAATATTTAAATGTCCTCCTTTCAGTGCCATGTCTTATAGTGCATGGAAATTGTTTAGTTGCTTTTAATGGCACATCAGTCTACTCTCAGAGGTAAAACAAGGACAGCCTGTGAGACCTACAGCTAAAGTAAAGATTTTTGAATACTGGACCCTAAAATAAGGCTGCAGAAAATGAAGTGCAAAGGTAAGTGTGCATTAGAAAGGGGATCACCTGAAGCCACTTCTCAGGGAATATGTGAAGGTGCCTAATATGGAATTTTATGAGAATAAATAGATTTCAAGCCTAAATGTTATGTTTATGTTAGGAGCAATAAGGGTGTATTACCTGAGGTCAATCAAAGATGAATATTTTGCAAAGGTATCTAATTTGTCTACTGGGTGCTAAATAATATAAATTATTTTAATAAAAACCTTGGAAAGATGTATGAGGAAGTTTTGACAGTAAATTTTCACTGACGACTTTAAATCTTTTGCTTAAGGACAGCAGAGCTATGGGAATGGAGAGATCTGAAGGTGAATAGAAGGCAATTCACAGATGCAAGCTCAGATTAAGTCAAGTAAGCTGGAAGCCGTTGGGCTAGTCTTCAAAATGTGACATTTTGCTTAGAAAAGAAATAAAAGTAATCACATATTAAGGAGTAAGAGTGAGAGGGAGGAACGAGATTATCTGCAGATCATAATTATCAGCACAAAAACCCCACAAAAATTCCATAAATTGCCAAAACTTACATGGTTTAACCCCAGTTCACAAAAATGTACCATGGAGTCACTTGCTAATGACCTGTGCTCTGCCCTATCTGCAGTGCAATGGGGAGGAAAGCAGGAAAGAGATAAAACACTTGGGTTGAGATAAGAATACTTTAATAATTGAAATAAATATAAACAAACAAACAAACACATTAATAAAATTATCAAAGTAATATTAAAAATAATATTAAAGAGAGTGAGGAAGAAATCCCCAAACTGTACAGGCAATGTACACTACACTTGGTCACCATTTGTTGATTGATGCCTGGCCTGGACCTCAACATGCAGTTTCCAGCCAAATCATCCAGTTTATATGCTGGGAATGACCTTCTATGGCATTCAATATCTCTCTGGTCTGTACAGGTCAGCTGTGCCGGCCCTGCTTCTCCCAGTTTTCTGTGTGCCTACCCAGTGGCAGAGCATGGAAACTCCTTGATTTAGGGTAAGCACTGCTTAGCAGCAAACAGAACATCAGTGTGTTGTCAAAATTATTCTCATACTGAATCCAAAACACACCACTAAACCAGCTACTAGGAAGAAAATTAACTCTATCCTGGCCAAAATCAGAACAGTGAGATAGGACACATCCCTTAAAACATCCTGCCTAGACCTCATTAGATTCCAGCAGAGTTTCTTACCACTCTGTTTTGATCAATTGAGATTGAATTTCAGGATCCATGATAACTTCTTTGAATTTATTCAAATAATGACCTTTAGTGTATGGTTATGAATTTCTGTAAATGAGCCTTTTAAAGATGTACATTTATTCATGCAAAGCCCTGGACAGTTTCTTTAGGGATAATAGGATAATTTTCTCTTCATTAAATGGGTAAAGTGGAATAAAATCAGAATTCACTGTGAGAACAATAAGTTTAAACAATTCTTTCTGAAATTATTTTTCATATTTACTCCAGCAAATTTTTATTATGGCTAGATATTGGCACTGTGTGAAGTTTACACAGCATCAGCAAAACACAAGAAGCCTTATGAATGAGGAAGTTACATAAATTATACTTTGAGAATACAAATAGCCCATGCACACTCACAAGAAGTAGAAGAGGACAGGAAGGAAAAATAACGACAGGAGCAGGGCTAAACAGGATTGCATAATATCCTAGTAATGCTACAGATTATTTAGATCTATGACTAGTCTGATGACATTTGCTACATGAAGAATGGTGCAGGAAAAGCCTCAGAAAAGGTACACCTTCAAGAAAAAGATGCTAAAAAAATAACATACATGAGTACTCTTGCTGGTTTGTGAACGACTTAAAGTATCTCTAATTAGAGTATAAGTGGAAAACCTGGTTCACAAAGAATCAATGAAAAGGGTAATTCTCAAAAGCAAAGACCTTTTTCCCCAAGCAGAGCATGCACTGTCTGATGAGATGTTTTTTGTGTTCAGGTTCTTTAAAAACAAAACAAAACCAAACCAAAACAAAAACAAACAAACAAACAACCCCCCAACAACAACAAAAAAAAGGAAAACAAAAAACAAAACACCAAAAACCCCCCAAATCCAAAAACAACAACAAAAACAAACAAACCCCAAACCCCAAAAAATGGAACAAGCAAACAGAAAAACTACAGACAAACAAAAGCAGAATACACATGACTACAATGCAAGATTTTTACAGATACCTATGGAAAACTTACTTACTAGATTTACTGGTTTTAGTCCAAATTCATGCAGTTTGAAGTAAGAAATACTTACTCCTTAAGAGAGGGACAAAAAGAATGTAATGAACTATAGCTGAGAACACTGAAATTTGTAGCCAACAGCTGGAACCAAGCCAAGACCCAAACCTTCAAGCCACGGAAAGTTAGTACTTAGCAGGCTTCTACTTGCCCTGTCCTCAGACCCTGTAGCGGGAGCCATTCTCTTGGTGGGATAGGTAAAACCTTCATGGCTGAAGATGTCTTGGTTTTAAGACTAAAATTTGATTAAACAGCCTTAGTTTGCACAGTTAAAATGGTGACCTATCATGAAAACATACAAATGAACTGAAGAAAATGAACTATGAAAGAAATGGATTTTGCAAGAGTAAACAGATTTGCAAAAGCAATACCAAGCAGAAGCTCTTGGACAAAACCCACAATTTAGTAATAAGGACTACAGCATGAAAGGAGCTGCATTTAGTGTCGCCTTCAATTCAAATAAACAAATTGTTCCCAAGGGATTGCAGAGCACTGATTTAAAATCATTCAGACAAAACTATTTAGGAAGTCCAGATTCTGCTATTTCTATATAAACTCATTTATCACAAAGTAAGAACAAATAAAATTTGTCTCCTTCCTTCCCCAACCCCCCCACCAAAAACAAAAAAGAAAAAAAAAAAAAAAAGAAAAGAAAAAGAAAAAAAAAGAGGTCTAACAAGAACTAACCAAAACTAAGCTTTCCTGGCAGCCTTGGGAAACAGTTATTTAGTAAACTGATGGCTGACTTCACAGAACAGCTGGTGATTGCAGGAGTCACAGTGTTTCAGATCTGCACATCTGGTTAGCTCTGATTTTCTCTAGGATTAATGCTGACATGACAGGGAACAAGCCTTGGTGACCACAGCCATCCTGTAGTTCCTAGGCCCTGTGTACTGATCATACACATTCTATCCCATAATCGCCTGGCTGAATAATGGAATGTGTCCTTAGAGAAGCACAGTCTTCTCATCTACAGCTCTTGTTGTCAGGATATTTCATAATATTACTGTTGATAAAGAAATGGTATTTTCCCCATGCTCCTAACATACATAATATTCTGCATTTAATAATGTTCTGCTTTTTTACCATCTGTTTCTTCATCAGTTGCCTTAAATGTATTTTAAAAACATCCTTTAGGCTCCCACAGATCATCAAACTTCCTTTTCCTAAATGCCTTCCAAGTTTGGCAATGCAACCTGCTATACTGTTTTGTAAAATAAAATAAACCAACAAAAAATAAAACAGCCCCCCCTCAACTTAAAAAAAGCCAAACAAATAACAAAACAAACAATCCAACAACTATCCTAACTGTCCTTTCCTAAAAGTTATAATCCTCCATTTATTATTTTTCAATTATTATTGTTGGTGGGATTAATCCCAGCAGAGAAAAACCTCATCCTCTATTAACTAGACATACATCTTTATACTCAGTAAACACAGACTAGAGTTATGTCCCTACTACCATACTTATCTGTCCTAGGTTACAATGTAAGATGTGCCCAAAGTATGTGTTCTATCACCATCTACATGAGCTGTTGAAGCTAGGTTGTGCACTGTTTCCCTTGCCCCCTCCCTCCAGACCATCTTCTGTTAATGGCCCATCAATGCCCTGCTGCATGACTCATAGATAACTCCCTCCAGGAGCTATCTCTGTTTAATGGGCAATCAAGGACCCACTGCAAGACTGATAAAATGTTATCAGCCCATTGTGAAATGCTCCGCCCAGGGGGAGGAGCCAAGCATTCCCAACTGGATATAATCTAGGATTTGGGACAGCACAGGCAGCCTTACCCACTGGATTCCCAGAAGACAAGAGCTACCAGACCTTTCTGCAGAAACACTGCTTCAACAAGACCACTTCACCTGGACTGCTACCACCACAGTTTCAAGTTGTATTCTGACTCTGTCAGTGATCTTCTGTACCATTCCATGTGTTTCATTTTATTTTACTTTTTTTTCTTCCTCTCCTGTTAAATTGTTTTTTCTGACTTAGAGTCTCTTGCTAATTTTGCCTTCAAGCCAGCACATCATCTCTCCCTCAGAGTATTACATTCTTTATAAAGAAGAATTAAGTGTGTATTAATTCAAAGAATCTTCAGATGTTTAAGAAAGAAAAATGGAAGTTTATGTGAAAAAATTCAGTAAAAAATTGCTTATACTTACCTCTGGGATTTCGCACTCTGGAACATTCTGATCTCTCACTTAATTGCTTCTGACTCACACCAAAAAAAAAAAAAAAAAAAAAAAAAAAAAAAAAAAAAAAAGGCAACAGAACTATTAGTTTTAGATATTAGTCTCTTTGTTCCAACCTTTCGTTGTTGGTTAAGAAGGATCTCATAAAGATTTGCAACTCAGTAGATTTACCTCCACATTTACACACATGAGATGTAAGTTGGGGGCTTTGAAGATTAAAGGCCACTGGGAACTTAAAACAGAACAACAGCAAGACAGGAAGACAGAGAAGGATTATAGATGCTGCAAAACATGCACTGCTTCAGTTCTAGAGCTAGTTATATCATCTCATCCAAAGCTAAAAAAACAATATAATCCACCATTAGGAGTAAGTTCAGCATGCACAATGTTTTCTTTCCACAGTAGTGCTTTCTGGGACTTGAAATATGCAATATGCTAATAAAACCAACAGCACAGTGCCAATAAGTCTAGCAGGCCACACACATGCTGCACACCACAAAAAAATAAGCTTTTTTCAAATTCTTCCTCTAAACTCACTCCTGTATTTTGGTATAGTTACAGATAATTGAAACAGGACAGAAAAAAAGAGTCATTGCTCAATGTACCCAAAGGCTAATGATTTTTCAACAGTTTTTAAAGAAATAAAGCAAACAGACCTCAAAACCAGTTGTTGGTTTAGATCAAGCATTCAGTGCGTCAAAAAGTTAGGATGGAAAGTTCAGAATGGTCTGAGACTGATTATCTCAATTACAACATTACCAAGAGACCTACCTCCAGTGATCTGAGTGAAAATTATGAAAGACAAGTATGACTCCAGTCTTCCTAAAGAGGCAGATTACCATAGCTGAGATTTAAGGAAGTTAATTCAGTCCTTTCGGTATTGAAATTGGCAGTAGGGTAATGCTGGATTCTCTCTCATCTTCCCCAAAGGAGCAGAGGGAGATGCCACCACAGGTGAAACAGTACCTCAGCAAGAGTTATGTTTGCTACAGGACAACCAAAGAAGCAGGAAGCAGCACACGCCAGCATTGAAAATATTCGTGCAGGCATCTGACAACTTGGAATTTCCCATTTACTGCCAGCTCGGTAATTTCTGTAAAAAGTCAATAATCAGCTTATTGTTTATAAATTGTTTTTTTCTGGTCAGACCTACAGACAAAAGCACATACGGACACACTTCATTTCAGAGCACCACAGTTCTTTAGTAGCAAGTAGAGCTGTCCACGTATGTCCTTGATACATTTCCCTTGATACAGAGACTAAAATCTGTAAGCCTGAACCACTGAGAATGACAAGATATTTTTCATTTTGAATGTATGCTTTTCTTTTTCCAGATACCAAACTGCCACAAATGATATTTAATATCAGCATTTCTTGTTTACAGCTAACAATATACATACTCACATTACTGCTGCCTCCACAAAGGAGGTCTCTTCACTGTCTCTTACCTCAGGCAAGACAGTGGCAAAGAGCAGGCAGCAGCAGGCTGAGCACTAGAATTCCAGTGCCGCACGAAAACTTCAATCTTATCATACCATACCTTTCTTTACATTTTTGATTCTTTATTGAAAACTGAATTAGAAAATTATAAATAAAATATAATCTTAATGAAGGGAACCAGAACAAGAGACAATAGCTTCAGTGGTGGAACATTAACAAGCAAGCAGCTAAACCTAAGGTCTTAAGGTCTGGCTACACGATCAGAAAAGTCCCAACTATCCAATGGAAAACATTCTCACTTCCAAGCCTCTCAAAATAACATTTTCTTTCTGCAGCTTCCATCCCAGTGAAGCCTTCTCTTTTGCTTTGAAAAGGCCACCCAACAAAGAGTCAGCCTAGAAGAATAATGCTGGTTGCAGGCCACAATTATTTCTTAATAAAATAAGCAAGCCAGAAAGAGCTGCACATGGTGAGAGTTATTAGTGAGGCTGTCTGAAATTTCTAAGTAAATGGGAATCACCTTTCAGAGGACAAGCAAATCAGACTTCATCTAAACCCATGCAGCCCTCTGCTATGACCACAACTGGACATAGTCAGAACTCTTGCAAAACAGTAAATGGCTCCCCAGAACTGTGTCAAGATGGTGTGTGACATAAATGCACTTTAGTTTCAGCAGAACCTGGTTGTTAACAGTCTACAATTACTTCTGTTTTTCTGTGAAAGATTTCCTTGGTAATTATGATCAGATGCCTGAACTGAGTCGCATACTCCAAGCACTTTTTTTTTTTTTTTAATTAAAGGTAAATACCTCCTTCTGCTAGAGCTGTTTGTTTATTAAATTGAGCACAACCACTGTGACAGTTATGACCTTCCTTATAAATATTGCTACAATATAAATTAGATCATAATTGTCATTTAAAGAATATTTCAGGGCTACCATTTTACTGTTTCCAGTTAGAGCCTTCTGTTATCACATTAAAATGTGATTTAAACATAAACTCACCTGAATTAAAAGACCTCTTAAAATAGTTCCAGAACCTTCTGCATGTTTTGGGCTAGAGCATCAAATAATAAAACAGTCTACAGTGCTGTCAGTGACATGGAGAATAAAAGCAGCTAGATTATATGAAAATTGGAAGGTCAGACACAAGTGAACTGTCTCCAATTGCAGAGTAAACACATGCCCAGACAGGTGTCTGATGAGCAGACTGTCACTTAAAATAAGTAGATGATGACATACAAAAGTATTGATGCAGAGCAGCATATACTCCCCCTCAAGGAAGCAACACCAGTTACTTCTGAGACAGAAACAGGAATGGCAGAATTGGACAGTTCACATGTTTTCCTGATTGCACAAAACTGTGCAATATCTTTCACCTGGGTGAAAGCTCCAATAAGCTCCAGTATGTACTAAAATCACTGTCTGCTTCCTTGGCTATCTATATAAAATGTCCAAAATAAGGAAATTAAAAGGAACCAGTTAACTGCTTGTTTAATAAGCACACTTCAAAATGCATTTTTGAGGGGATTACTGTATTCTGCAAGAATATGTAAATATATGTAACTGTCATCTATGTAGTACCTATAATAGAAAATTTACAACATGAAGAAGGGAGTGCTCCACTCACAACTGAGTCATTCTCAGAGAGACTGTGGTTTTGGCAGGTTTGCATTGCTCTTGATAGTCTCCATATAGACAAATAAAAAATAGGCATTTAAATTGTATGGAGGCAGTCTTGGAGGAATTCAGAGACATCATCTGAGCATCTGGAGATGAGGTTAGGAAAGCCAAAGCCCAGATGTAACTGAATACAGCATGGGATGTCAGAAGCAATAAGTAAAGCTTCTCTAAGTAGCTAGGTGAGTAGGAAACCTAGGGAAACTGGTGTTGAGCTTAGAAAATACTTTTCAGACAGAATCACTATTTACTATTTTTTTACAAATTGAATTATACACCTTTACAAAGTTTTTGGGGTGTTGTGTTATCTCAAATAAGTGTAACTTGGGTTTTGCTTTTATTCTTTTGTTTAAATTTGGATAGGCAAGGGTTCAAGCCAATGGTGGCTTTTTTATGTTCTAAGACAAGCAAATTACTATGGATAGGAAAAATGCAAACTTTCAGGTGGTGAATTCATGTCACATCAGTAACTACCAAAATTCACTGTACCTTTCTTATGAAAGTCATTTGATGTTTAGCAATTTTAACAAAATTTTAAAAACCACACACCATATTTACAGCATCATAGATTAAAAAAAAAAAAAAATAAAAAATCACTGTTTTGGCTTGCACTGCAGCATTTATGAAAAACACAACCCTTGAATTTAACATTTTCTCATTTCCTATGTATGTGTGTATGGAATATAAGTCTTGCAAGTCTTCGCTCTGCAATCTAATCCAGTAGATAAATCTCTTATGACAAAATTGAAATCAAATCTCCAAAGGGAAGCAAAGGAAGTCAGTTTTCAGAATTAATACTAAACACCTGATGCCCTTTTAGTTGATCAGTTACAGAACTTTGGAGTCTGCTTACATCGCCCCTGATTGTTCGTTTAGCCAAGATATACTCCCTGAAGAGCATTATAAAGATATAAGCATGTAAAGATCTTGCTCTCATTCCTACCCACAGCATCCTTAAATAATATGAACCTTTTGTCCTGCTGGCAAGGCAGGGCAGTTCTGGGAAAATATAGAACAGAAGTTTGACAGAGCATGTCACACTGTGTTCCCTTCACTGTAAGAGACTGCATTTTTTTCTTGTTAGTTTGTAAAAAATACACTACTGAGCTTTCTTTTCCCTTTAGCCTACTGAAAAAATGCCTCATCAAAACAAAAGAAATGCTCCAAAGATGAGAAAGGTGAATTACTTCTTTTTCAGATTCTGCATTTAAGGAGAACGTGAACATGACTTCAGGGAGGGATCCTTGTCCAAAAAACCCAACTCCCTCTTCTCCCCCTTCTGACCTGCCAGCAATATATCCTTTCAAAAACTGAGAGGGAATTCATCAGTTGTCCAACTTTTCATGTAGTTACTTTGCAAATGGAAAGCTAGTAACAGATTTAGTTAAGTTTTCATGGACACTTTTGTAGAGACCTGTGTACAAAACAATAGCAAATTAAACTCCATGAATATTGCCTCACAGCACTGTAACAAAAGAGATGAACAGAAAAGTCAGGGATACTATCCAAACCACACTTCTACTGATGACCCACCTACAATGATTCTTAATCATAAAGATTCCTTCATATCACAAATACATAGCTAAATAGTAGGCATTTATTTTATATTTGTAGTTAATATTTGTGAAGTTTTATCGATTTATCATCAGGATACTCAGAACATCAGGTCCAATCCCTGCTTATGTTTTAGAACTTATTATTTACTCCCATTTGTCTGTCCTCCCCAAATACTTTAAATTTATAAATAATCATTATTCAGTTGCATTCTTCTTTTGCTTGTGTCTGTGAAATTCAACATATCTCAATCAAGTAATTCCTAATTTAAACTCTTGTCAGGGAAAGGAAACTGACACTCATGAGCACAACCAAAGCTATGAATTTAATATAAAATTTGCTTAAAACTTTTTTTTTCTGTTGAAATGCTTTTTGCCTGGAGCTAAATTAATTACTTTCTTTTAGTGACATTGTTATTTCTGTTTTAATGCTTTCATATTGTTCATTTTCTAAAATTGAAAGTACAAGCACAGAACACCAGCTTTTCAAAGTAGGACTGTGCCTAAGTCTCTCTTCAGATGTTTCAGTCAAATAGCAGACATCTGTAAAACATCCAATATGGAACACAAGGGTCTTGAACGGCAAAGTGAAGACCTGTTGACATTTCACTGAATTTTTTGAACGTGGATCCTTTATCTTAGACACATCATGGATTATCCTAGCTCAGTTTCATAAAGAATGTTCTCTGCCGTAGAACTGTTTTGCCCATCTGCAACCCAAGTACATTTTCATTAAATAATTAAAAGCCTCTGAAAAATAAAATTAACCCTGCCACAGGCACGTGTTTATAACAC
Organism: Hirundo rustica; assembly: GCF_015227805.2. NCBI lineage: Eukaryota > Metazoa > Chordata > Aves > Passeriformes > Hirundinidae > Hirundo > Hirundo rustica. Next base: position 57,643,358 of record NC_053488.1, on the reverse strand, counting down.
ACTAGATGCACTGGAAGGAAAAAAAAATCTGCTTTTGCCTCAAGTATCCACCTACAGATAAATTCTCTAGCAAATAATTTTAAGTGGGTTCACAGAAGATGATTTGAAAGAGGTTTTGTGATTGCAGTGTTATCTGTGGGGCCTGAAATACTGTAATTAACAGCTGTACTACAGGCAGAACAGACTTGGTTTCAATTTAACCAGCAGCATCTTACACCATCAATTTTATCATACGTATTACTTCAGGAAACTAACATAAAATATTACAGAAGTTTCTAGGAAATAAAAGTCATTTAATAAGTGTATCATGTGAATCAAGTACAACGTAGCCCTTCATGAGGTGTTGTTCCATGAAATACTTCACTAGATAATGTACACCAAATGAATAGTAAAAGACTGCAAAGGGGAAGTGAGAATTTTTCTCTTAGAGTAGATATAACCTGAAATTTTTGCATGTAAGAACTGTAAGTAAAATGTTAATCTAATCAAGCAACAATTAAAGCCTCTTTTCATATGTGTGTAAGCAGAACTGACAGATTCAATTTCATTCTTTTTTGCAAGATATTACCATGCTGAAAATGTCTGAAGATTGCTCCCAGTGCAATTTCTAGAGGAGTACATACAGTTTCTATTCTCATTAAACTTGATTCAGCACAATGAACATCCAGCTGCTGCTCTGCATGCAATGACTCTTGGGAGCATCCATGGAGCTAGCAAGGAAATGTCTACATTTTATTCTCTTCCTCCATTTAACAGTCTAAGCTCAGTCTTTTATTAAAATTGTAGAGGAGGAGGTGATAGATGTAAAAGTAAGCAATTGAATCAGCTGGTGGTAATGAATCATGGGACAAGATTATTTTTTTAAAGTCTTCTAAAAATTAAAAAGAAAAATCTGGAACCATGGTGTCTTAAAAATTAAAAATAAACAAACCAACAAAAATCCATCTGAAAACAATTCTTTTACCTCTTGTCTTTTTTTCTTTTTTTTTTTTTTTTCTTTTTTTTTTTTTTCATGATCCTTTGTACATGACCACACAAACCTTTCCTTGAGTTATTCCAATTTGAGAAAAGTAGTGAATAGGAGAAAGGGTCATGATGACCATTGCTTTGTCACTTCATTGTTTCTCTTTTAATTTATATGTCATCCAAATCTTCAATTAAAAAGAAAAAAAAAAAAAAGGGTTGGGAAATATTTCTGTCTGCAGGTTTTCTTTTTTATGTCCCTTATATATGACCTCTCCATAGAATTCCCTTCCATAACATCGGGTTCTCCATCTAGCTTTTTCTTTTACTATTTCCTTTGCTCATTGTCTCATTTCTTTCCTGTTACAACTTAATGCTTTACATTTGCCTTTCTGGACTTACGTTATTTGTGGATGCAAATATGAAGTAGCCAAATTTTACAAGCCTTTGACTGTATCTGCACAAATATTCAGTATCTGTCTGTGGAATTCAACAGAAACTTTCTTCAATGCTTTGATAATGGTACAAAATATCTGAAAATAGGAAGAAGCTCAATCCTTGAGTAAAAACCATCCTCATTAAATGATTTTTATTTGCAAATCAAAATGATAAATGTGTTTTCAAGGAGGCTAGTCCATTAATCTAGGTAATGGGAGGACTGAAATACATCAATCGTTGACATCCAGTCTTAAAACAGAGTAACAGCTCAGCTATTAAAGCAAAGAAACAAAACCCCACATTGAAGAAACAGCTCTTGGAACCCTGGCAGCTGGGAATTTTAGGCTTTCGGTGCTAAGAGGCACTGGACCTCAAGAAAACAGTACATTTGACCTGAGGCCATGGAACAGGCTTCCAAAGTTGACCAATAGCACTCAGATTATGGGTATGTAGTTGAATGGAAGAGTGTAATATAACAGGGTGGAAAACTTAGATTTTAAGGTTTTAGTATATAGTTATATATATATATAAGGCAAGATGAAGGTTTTAGGGCATAGGCTAAATTGCTCTTTTCTGCTTTCTTCTTCCTGGGTTTGGGTGGTGTATTGTAATTGGGTAGAAAAGTGTGCATTGCGGACCATGGGTGTTTGGTTATTGGGTTAAAAGTAAAATAATTTAGGTGTCCTATCATAATTGGACAATTTGTGCTTAAAAGACCTTGGAAAGAGGAAAGAGAAAAGAGCCATTTTTCACAACTTGTGAGACTGTAACATAGATAAGAATTAATAAACATCTGAGTCCGAACACGAATGCACCGCCCGAGCACTTAATCCCAGCTTGAAAAGAAGATGAAGAACCACGACACCCCAACTCCTCAGTTATTCAAAAGAGTGTAAAGGTGATTTAGACCAGATTTTGTCAAATGCAATCAGATTAAAAAAATGTTCACAAAGACCTATGATGGTAAAGCCACTTCACCTTGTTGCTAGAGGACACAAAAAGAATTATACTCCTACAGCCAAGTTCAGAGCAAAAAGAAGGGAAGTTTATTTACTTGACCTTGCTTATATAGATTCTGGACAATGACCAGGGATTGGAGAATAAGTCTGCCACCTCTCCACCCCACTGGCCACACTAGAAGTCTATCAGTTGTCCCTCATCAGAGAGGAATGCAAAAACAATCACATTGTTTATGTTACATGTGTGAGAAACTCCACTACAAAAATGCAAACAAATCAGAAGGCTAAAAATAATATGGCAACATCACTTCTCTAAATGAATTATTCAATTTCAATACCGTCCTCAGCCTTAATGAATTTGATTCAAAATTTATTGGTTCTTGGATGCTATGGGATCAGGTTCTCTAGGATCTTAACTTTGTATTCTCAGACACGCAGGTGTTCACTGCAGTCTGACATTCATCTCCTAGGTGGATGCACTGCAAGAACTGAGCTTGGTCTCTCACACTCACTTTTGGGTCAAATGCATGCAAAAGCCAGAACAAATAGGATAATTGCTGGTAGTTAATGAAAGAAGAAAAGAGCACCCCTGAATGCATTACCATCACCTGAACAAACCTTTCAGGCCCAAGGTCGTAGGAAACACCATTTGCATGCCTCGCCAAAGAACAAACATAATTCAGTGTCTGCCATCCTTCCACTCTGCAAACCCCAATATCTCTGTTTCAGGAGGCTGACAAGTACTTCAGTCAAGTACTTTATTTTCAGATTTACCATTTCCGTTGCTAGGTGTTGTCTAAACTTGAACCATTCACCCCAAATATCAGTATTGCTGATTTCCCTTTTCCAGGGGCTTAGAAGCTGCCTTAATTTTCAATTTTGTTGAAAAAAAAAAAGACAATCAAGGCATGTAAGTATTTGTTGGAGGCAACAATTTCAGTTGACTGCATGACTACCCTTTTGATCTAACTCAATTTAACAGGAACATCTCATCCAAGAATCTGTCAGTAGAGTGACTTTCCCTTATATTTATCTATTTCTTGTCAAACCCTCAGATCCTGTTGACTCTGAAACAGTTTCTAAGCTTAACATGAGGTACAGGATTATCATAAGCAAGTAAAATTCAGGTTCAGAAAATGTGAAGTCAATAAACGTGAATTTTACAATGGTCTCCAGTGTGGATACAGACCTAAATAAATTTTGCCTAAATCAATTCAGATGTAAGACGTTTTGTGTTCCCCTGGGAAATTCACTATTTCTCTGTTTCTTTCTTGTCTCCAACACCACAAATACAAAAAGATAAAGTTTCTAAAGGAACTGTAGTAGAAAGTATCTGAATAGATCTGGAGCTGGTATGTGACATTGCTGGATAGTCTAGAAACTCTTGAACTGTGCTATTATAAAATTTCCATTAATTTCAATCCTAGGCCTTCCAGAGACTAGAACGTAAAACAAGTCAGGCAAGTGTTCTTCCTATTTTTAGCTTGTCTTCTCAGACTTATGTAGTCAGGTTTTCTGTTCCCTATATCCAAAACTTATGACCCAAGTGACTGCATTTACCCACACTGGTCAACTTTAAAGAAGTCACAGAGCAGTGAGGTCCTAAAACAGCCTGCAGAGGAGAAGGAAGTGACCTCCTAGGTGTTGGCAATGGTAGGAAGAGTGCAGAAGCAGCACATGCGCTGCTTGGCACAGTGGGACCATTGAGAAGAAGAAAAAAAAAAGACAGGGAAATGCCCTCGAAAAAGTTTGAATTAATTTTTTCTTTATCTTTAAGACTAAAGTCAGCCACCACAGAAAGGCAAATCTGGAAAACTCATTTAAAGGCTTACAGAAACCGTTGCTTAAATGACACTGTTAGGAAAATAGAACAAAATGTCTACAGAAAAATGGAACAAATGTCCACAGGCAGGGAGAAAAAGAAACAAAATCTGGTTACCACAAAATGCAGATATCCCTATATCAAAGCAATTGAAAGTTATCTAACATCAACAAAGCATATAAAAAAACACTCCTTAGAAGCTTAAGATTGAAAAAACACTGTAGGATATTTTGAAGGTGCTATAATTTTGTGCCAAAATACTTTGTATCTTCATTACATATACAATGTCAGTTTCCCCTCTGTCAAACTGACAGCTCTTCTAACAGTAGTCCATTTCCTGCCCTCAAAAAATGTACTGTGGTGGGAAGTGTTTCAGAGGGGATCCCAAAAGTCTTCCAAGTATCAAAGATTTGAAAACCAATGACTGAGTGGCAAAATGATCCATGTACTGTTCATTATGAGGAGTTATTTTCGCATTGCTGTTTGCTTTTCAATCAGATATCTCAAAGGCCAAAGTTAAATGGGTAATGCTAAAAATAGGCAGATACCATGTTACTGCATCAAAAAACAGAAAAAGGGAGACAGACCTTGAGTAAATTTTTCTTTCCCATGGTAAGAAAGAGCATGACAACTTTTAAGAATGATCTCTAACCCCAGCTGCCAGAAGTGAAATACAGACAATAGAAGCATAAGCATTTATACTGCCTGACTGGAGACTGGAAGGTGATTTATCACCTTGTCAAGGTAACTCTTGATTTCTTCCAGAACAGGTGGAATATATGATTGCACAGTATTTTTGCTGTTGGATATACACTTTAAACTTTTACGCTTTTCATGGAGGGTGATTACAGAGCATGTCATATTTCATAATAAAATAAACAAGGACATTAAATTCTGTAATCATTAGGACATCAAAAAGTTACTAGTTTTATGCTTCCTGGGTCAGAACCTTCAGACTTTAATGACTTTCAATTGTAGACAGATGGGCAACCATGGATTGTTGTGACAGAGCAGAAAAGGTCCCATTCTTCTTTGTAATCTCAACGCATCCAGAAATCTATATTGCTTTTCTGCAGGATCTGAAAGCTGAAAAACTGTGTCTCCCGAAGGAGCTTACAGAGACCTATGAATGAGCAAAATCAGAAGGAAGAAGAGGATGGAATCAACTTTTCTTTAAACAGTATTTGTAAACAATGGGTTTTTTTAGTCTAAGTTTTATTATTTCCAGTGAGATCATATTTCTATAAGAAAAGACACCAAAAGCAGCATGGGTAGCAGAGCAAGGGAGAGGATTCTGCCTCTCTGCTCTGCTCTCATGAAAACCCACCTGGCAGTACCATGTCCAGCTCTGAGTTCACCAGCAGAAGGACATGTAAGGACTTAAAAAGCACAGCTGTCTGTCTAAACACTCTTAAGGACACAGAATGACTTTGCCGTAAGCACAGAACAGAACGACACAATGTCACTAACTCCAGGCCTGATGGAGGAAAGATCTGATTAGTCACTAGTGCAGCCAAAAATTCCTACTCTGGCAAACTGCAAAAAAAGCAGCTGCTTGTACACATATGACTGGTCAAACAAAGATTCCCCCAAGTTATGGGACAGACTCCTGAATATGCCCACCCCTAAATGCCTCCAAGAATACCTGGAACTTGGACTGCAAGTTAAGCCATCATTACAGGAACTTGAGATAAGATAAAGGCGGTACTGTCGTCAGGGTGTTAACTCAGACCTCAGGGAAGATTAACAAAGCTAATGAAGAATGTCTCACTGACAATGGACATAAATAATGCAGAATTTATGGGTCAGAAGGAAAGCAAATTCACTAACCGTGCTGAATCAGCTCTGACTGAGTAACAGGTTGTGTATTAAGTTAGATACAAGGAAGAAGTTTTTTACAAGGAAGCTGATAAAACACCGGAACAGGCTGCCCAGACCAGTGGTGGATGTCCATCCCTTGAAACATTCAAGATCAAATTGGATGGGGCTCTAAGCACCTGATATAGTTAAAGATGTTCCTAATCATTGCAGGGTGTTGAATTAGAACTTTTCTAGGACCTTTCCAACACAAATATTCTAAGATTCTATGTTTCTATGATCAGGAGGTTCCCTCAAAAAGATTCAAGTCTGTTTCTGGAGAGGCATCATTTGGGGTCACAAAGGAAATTCAGAATGTTTTTATTCCTCTTGGTTTTTCCTGAGAAACTTGAAAGGGGGAAAAAAAATTAGTTAACTCAGGAACACTTTCCAGACTGTCATCCTCTCATAAAGAAACAATGACAAACATAAAGTGAAGAACATTTCCCTCAAATCTTGGAGTCATCAGCTAGCAAGTCACCTCTAAGTCATCCATCCTTTTGATAAAAACTCTATTTACTTGGTTAATAATATCACTTTATCTCCCAGAATGAGACCTGGAGTCCCACAGAAACCATCTCCAACTTTTTTCTCAGTCAAAGAAGAAAAAAACTAAAGTTATTTGAACAACTCCAAAAGATTGACCTGGTTAACTTCAAATCACACCCCTGTTTCAGAAAGGTATTTGTTAACATGGGAATGGCTATACCCAACTGTCCTGGTTTGGGACAAATTTGGGAGAAAACCCCTGTATAGGATCCCTCTAAGGAAGCAAGCCCACGTGGCCCCTCCCTCCAACCGGTCCGGAAAAAAACCCAAAACCCTCTTTGGAGAAAAGTGGAAAAAACTATTTTACTAAACAAATGAAGTGCATACAACTATAAAGAATGAATAGCATGAAACAATAAAACCTCTCCTTCTGGAGTGAGATGGCAAACTGAGAAAGTCCTTGCCGTGGGTGTAGCTCGGCTCTCTCTCAGTCTCTCCTCAGTCCCAGTCCCTCCGGCGCTGCTGGAAAATGCCGAGCTCCAGGCCCCGGTGGGCCGCAGGTGCAGCCCCCAGTGCTCCCCTGGGTTTTCAGTCCAGAGCAGGTTTAAACAGTTCCAAGAAAAAGGAAAAAAACAGTCCAGGGAACTTCTCTGCCCTAGCTAGCTGAAACTAACTAAAAGCAAAGCAAAAAAATCTCTGTCCTGCAGTCTCTCCAAGCCTCCGCCGAACACGCTGTCCGCAGCAGAATGTGGAGGAGTCAGGCAGTTTTCTCAAAACAAACTCCGCGCTTCTCCTTGCTCTTAGAACCAGTCTTAAAGGCACAGGACTCAATATACAGCACAAACAGAACAGACGATTGGGGATACAGGCATCATAAAGTTACCCTAGGACACCAACCCACTCTAACCTTCTGTGATCTGGCAGGTTCAATTAAATCCTGCATGTATTGAAAGCTTCAAAGCATTTTTTGTATGTGTACAAATGGAAAAAAAATCTTTACTAAAATTATATAACTGTTTTGATTTGTTTTGTGAATGACATGATTTCTCTTCATGAGAAGTTAGGGCTGGTAGATTACATTTCCCTTGCTCTTCCTGCATTCCTATATTGTTTTCAGAGTATTTTTGCATTTATAGCTTGATATTATTTATTTTTGGAACATAAAAACTTTACATTTCTCTCATTGTTTACCCAATGTGGCAGTCATTTTGTTTCCAGTCTATCCAAGTAAAATATACTCAATCCTGTCTAGGAAGCAAATGGAGATTAAAGTACAGTCTAAAATTTCTTATCATTATTAAAGTGCATATCCTTTTTTCTTCACAAAAGTCAAACCATTCCTATTTTCATAATGAAAAAGTATTTTGACATGATTGGTACCTAAAAACCTCAAGCCAGTGACAGTCAGACGTCATCACAGTTTGGAGGCGGTCAGCACATGCAGACATGCCAACATAGCAGAAAAAGCTCAAAGCAAAGGGAGCTTCCACACTGGTCCAAATGAGGTCAAACTTAACAACAAAAAGCAAAATTGTCAGAGAACATTCTAAAAAGTTCACTGAGAAACATACAAGAGTGCACACTGCAGACATTTAACTCCACACTTGGATAAACACTGCCCTGGCTATGATCCCATATGGAGGGGAGCTTGGTACGTGAGTGGATGGGGAAGAATTGTGTGGATCTAACTTCTTAAAGTATCACAGAATTTGCATGAATTTTAATTATATACATAATAATTAATATTTTATAAGGCAATCTCTCTTAATAAAAGTGGTGTGGGTTTTTTGTTTGTTTGTTTGTTTGTTTTTTTATTTGGAATAACCAGAACTTACAGATATTACAGATATCTTAGTAGGGGCAGAGAAAAAGAATTATTCTACATATCTTTGATCCATCTGTGCATAGCAAGGGAGTTGGACTAGATGATCTTTGAAAGTTCCAATCCAAGCCATTCAGTAGTTCTCTGGACACTATACAAGTAATATATATCCTCTTTACAGCTTCTATTAGCTCAATGTGAACCCCTTGCAGGCAGTCTTTCTGGAAAAAACACCAAGTTCTAGAAGACAACACTTCAGTTTGTAAGACAATCAATCTACCTAAGAATTTGATTTGCAAAGGTCCATTATTCATGACTGCTGGTAGGCAGGAAAGTTATAAATAATGTAAAGAAGCCTGACGTCTCAATTTCTCAGTCCTACTCTGTCCAGATAGGGCACCACCAAAATCTTTCTCCTGAACTACAGGTCTTAAAAGGCTAGCAAGCTCTACCTACAATGTGTGAAATTTGTTTGGAGGTGTAAATTCAGTTGTCAGACATGACAGTTTTACAGTGGAAATAAGTGAGACTGGTGCTGGAATTTACTCTTAGTGAAGAAAAAAATTAATCTTGCAAGCAAAGAGAAAGGGCAAACCTAAAGCTGCAGACAGGTAAAAGGGTATGAGTATGCTCAAGGCGGAACTAAGGAGCTGCTGTGCTCTTCCAGGCCAACACTTAACTGTGTAGATTTAGACATAAAGGATGAAATTCTGCTCTACGCTCTATCCTTAGAAATGAACGCAACAAGCAGATTAAAACTGGAAGAGTAGATAGCTAGAATTTCTGGCCATTTTAAGTATGCTCAATTGTGAGAGTTGAGTGTTTTCTCTCACACAAAGTCCTGTACCAGGGTTAAAAGATTCTGTTAAAAGAACAGAACTTGCAGCTTTTTGGAAAACACAAGTGGCAAGAATGCCAGCCAGAGAATTCCAAGGTCTTTTAAAGGTTTCTAGTCCAATTAACTCTTAAAACGTACTATATTTACAGTTTTGTGCCAGTAATTGCTACCTATTTTAAACACGCAATTTCTGCATCAAACCCATTCTACCAACATCCTTGTGCCGCCTTCACAGAAGAAAATGGAGTAGAAGAAGAAGAGACACTGACCAAAATCCTCCATCTTGCTCTCATCTATCTCCATACTAAAAACCCAAACCTACAAATTTTCACCCTGTGACAAACTAAACTACTATTTATTTCAAACCTTTGTTGCTTTTAATTAATCTCTATGTGTTAGAAGTTCTTCCCATGGACTAAGGTCAAAGGCAATGTTTTCCTGGGGTCCCAGCCAGGGTCTCAGACCGCCCCCCCTGCACCCCCCCCCCCACCCCGGGCAGCTCGAGGGATTTTCCACATGCCCTGGACTCCAACATGCAACAGCTACTCAGTCCCTGAGCCTGTTGGTATGTGGCATATAAAATAACATGAATCTCATCCTCTCAGTATCTGTCTCTACCTGACGGAGCCTTTTAGTTTTTGATTGACACTTGGCATTTATCATACTGTTTGGACAGATCTAGTGACAATTTGGAAGGATATTTGCTGGGCTCTCTGTCAGTATTTCATGCACACACAGCAGACCCCATTAACACGGAATCAGAAAAAAAACTTCCCTTGAATGCAAAAAGAGAAACAAAATTATTTCCTTTCAATTAACTCCATCAATTTTTCCAAAGATTTTTAACTCAATTCATGTGACATGAAAATCTAAAGCAAAGGTTTATATGTTATTTACCAATGTTGACTTCAGGAGAAAATTGAACAAATTACATTATTTTATTCAGCAGTAGAAATGTATTTCCAAGAGCTCTGATCTATTCCAGGTTCTTGGATTTTAAACTTCATTTGGAAAACAGGAAAATCACATAAGTAAATTACAGTTAGCATAGGACAAATATTGTGTAAATGATCTTCGCACAAGCAGAAAGCCTACTCCAAGAAAAGTTAGCAAATGTAGTGAGAAGAAAGGTAGAATGTAAAGCAAGATCAGAAAATAATGTTCCAGGCTTTTTTCTGCAGTGTATTTTGGATGAAAAATACCTCATTCATATGATTTATATAATACATGACCATGGCTTGTATCACCCAGAAAATTTAAACTTCCAGTATACCTGATAACAGAGCCCTAGATCTGAATTAATTGTAAAGATAATGCCTGCCTGATTCATGTCACATTTATTTCAGTTCTAGGTAATGACAGAAATTTTAGTATATTTAGTGGATTCAGAGATGTGAAGAAACTAAGAAATTATCATACTTTACATCATTTTAGATTTTAACTATTTTAAGAAGGTAAGGGTTTTTTGTTGTTTGGGTTTGTTTTGTTTTGTTTCTTTGTTTTTTGGGTTTTTTTTAAGTTGTCAGTTTTCATTACTGACGGAAAGATCTGTGATTAAGTATGGAAGTTTTAAGATGAATGAAGGAGAGATGATTTTTTTACTTAGAAAGTGGTCAGAAGTCCTAGTTTAAAACTTTCATCATATAAATACTCTTGGTTTCCAATTTAGAAATATGTGTACGTAAGTACTGTTATTTATGCAGTTGTCTCATTTAGTTCAGTGAATATGTATTCACTTGAATGATTACATAATTAAGCCTCATATTTTTGTAGCACTTCACTCACTATACTATCACACTCAAAACATATATATTACTGTTTCATTTTGCCTAATTGCATTTTATGAGAATAGCCACAAGACGATTTACCTTTTTTTTGATGGATAGGTTGTCACAATACTTGTTCACACCACTAAATTCTATGAAACTTCTGGAATAGGTGAATGCTACAGTACTAAATTCTGATCTATATAGTTTTTAGTCCTCAGAAAATGTAAGGAAAAGAGGTTCGCTGGCTTACCCAGAAAGTATATCACTCATGCTGCACACTATATTTATAATTTCTACAGAATATTCTTCCTGTATTTACCTTTGTGCAAATTCATACAAAAAAACCCCCCAAACAAACAGCTGATGTTCTCCACTCTTTCCCCCCAAGGAAGTAATCCAAGTGCTTTCAAGGCACACAAGAACAAATAAAGAAAAACAGCATTTGCTGCCTTCCAACTGTACAAGGAAAACCTAACAGGGTTTTGGCTGTAATTCCTAGTTTTCTTTAAATCCTACGTGGCTTTTAAAGTTACTAATTTTCAGAACACTTCATTGTTTTATTTTGTGATATATTCTGGTTTTACTTATACATATCACATGAACTTAAAAAAAAAGTAATTCCAGAGTATTCTTTTCTAACAAGGTCATGGAAGAGAATAAAACAAAGAAAAGCCAGATGAAAATTTCTGAAGCTGGTAATATCCAGTTTTTAAAGTTTTCAGTATTTTAAACTAGGACAGTGAGTCCACATACTATATCAAAGGTCAAAATACATTTAACTTATTTACAGTTCAAAAGATGTTTATTTGGCAGCATAATCATTGGAGCAGCCTAACTATTTGTCACAGCAGCGATGTCTCGGAATATCTTCCTATTTTCTTTGGGTTTTCCACTTTTCAAATCATTGGTTGATAACAGTTTCACTGTCTCTGACAGTAAAATCTATCTTTTCTGTTCATTTATCTTCAGACTGTTCATCAGCAAGATCAGTTTATTACCAGTTGTTTGTAAACAAAAAATAAAAATAAAAGAGGACTATTAATAATGAGGAAATGTTCACATGTGAAGTGTATTTAGTGAATGTCTGTCAGAGCTGGAGGTCAAACAATAAAAACTCATTAACTGTCATGATAAAGCAAATGTGATGTCTCTATCAACAGAAAAAAGTGTAAAATAAAACTTATATAAGGTGTGTTCATGCCAAACAGCAAATAAAGAAAAAATGAAATACAGTTATATTAGATTCTGTACCAAACATGAATTTCAAGATCTTCATCCTAGGTCTGGAGAAAACTTGAACAAAATAATAATTGCAAAAATAATTTAGACAAAGCCAAGTAATAAGTAAAAAGCTCTTTTAAAAACACAGGTATATGAGGTATGCTGTTCCAAATGTAGGTTGTTGTTGTTGTTTGGTGGGAGTTTGTTTGTTTTTTGTTGCTGTTTGTTGTTTTTGTAACAACACGGATTATATCCGATTATTTCAACTCTTTTTCCCATACATGAAAGGGTGCGTAAAACCATTAGAACTCTACCTCTGCACGCATAATATTAATCAAGACATGAGCCTTGACATGATCACCTGCAAAAAATGTTAGAAAGACTTGGTTTTACCCCTGAAGTCTCTGTCTAAATAGATGGAGTTAGTGGTTTCACATTTTGCTAAATTTATCGTAAATCTTTTAATACATATTATGTAAATTTATTTGGACAGAAATATGAAATTTATGTGTGTTCTTTAAAAGAGCTCATTGTTCCTGTAAGTGAGAGAAAAGTCACTGATTTCTGAAATGAAAAGCAGTACAAGTGAGTGCCATGTAAGTTTACAGAAGGTTGCCAGTTCACATGTATTGCAGTTTCTGGTAGCAGTTACAAGATTTTCTTTCGGGAAATGTTAGAATTCAGATTTATTTACTGCTCTCTGTTGGCTTTGTGACATAAGTGGGTGTTGAAAGGGCATAGTTGTTCTTCATTACATCCTCAGTCCTTCTAAGAAGTGAGTGAATGATTTAACTAACTAAACCCAGACTGAGTATCTGCCTTGAATCACCTCTTGATTAAAATACTATCAATCACTCAAACCTTGCAACTAACGTAAAATAACGGAAATACTCCCTAAATTCATTTTGTTCAACAGTCCTGATTAGAAACTAATCTTCTCAGGTGAAATATGGAAACACGAAAACCTTGTGTAACTATATGCTGTGCTTCTATTAAAAACTGATGTCCTAAAAGGTAAGGGATTATCATTATGATTGCCAGCCAGAAAACTATCATTGGTCAACCAATGCTGTGAAGGATTATATGAACTGTAGGATTGAATGTGTGAATTTTGCAGTGTGGATGTTAACAAGTTGCTGTAAAATGTTTAAGTGAATTTCCTGTATATAATGAGTCATTTGCACACTTCAAGGGAAAGTCATGTGTCTCAATAGGCTGGAAGATCTGAGGACCCCACAGCTGAGCTCCAAGTGTACAGATTGATCAGAAGAAAAAGATCAAACGGAAACTACTCCACTGCTTTAAAGACCTGCCCCATACACCTCAAGAGGAAGACTCAAACGAATGAACTGTATTTGCATGTGGGGTCAGGGTCAAGGACGCACATTACTTTGCAAAGGAGGGAGAGAGAGTGAAAGGTGAATTTATACACTCAATGAACAGAGATATAGTGAGTAAAATGTATCAGGGTGAAGATGCAGAAGTAATAGGGGTGGCAGTAGGGAAGGGGGAAAAAACGGGAAATAGAACACAAAATTCAAGGAATGACACCTATTGCTTTTTGGGGGGGTTTTACAGTTCTGAGAGGTTAAAGTGTTTATGTTCAGGCATTAATACTGAATTAGGATGTTATTTTCTGAAGATCGAAGTTTAAAACGTAAAAATCAGTTTTTGAAAAACATATTTTCAAAGAGTTAGTCAGTATGTGTTACAAACCTGCATTGCCTCAGAAAATCAGACATGGGACTGCAGAACATAATTTTAAGGAAATCGTGAAAATTTACTGATATTGTTCTGCTCTAACCCCCCGAATTGCTCCCTCCACCCAAAAGAGAAAACAAGAACCTCAAAAAACCACCACCATCACTAAAAACCAAACCAAATAAACAAACAAAAAACCCAACAAAAGCATGCTAAACAAAAACTAAACAAACCAATTAAAAAACAAACAAACAAAAAAACCCCACCAAAACACACACACACACAAAAAAAGAAGAAAAAACAACCCACCCACAAAACAAACAAAACCAACAAATACTAAAAGGGCACCATTCTACAGGCTCCATTTCCCAGCTCTGTCTGATCTAACACAGTTTAGATTCTTCACCTTGATCCTGCCCAAACCAACCACCCTTCCGGCCAGAGCATGAAATCCCTCTTCCCCATCTATAAAGCATCTCCCCATAGATGATCTGGCCTGACTGAGCTTGTAGAGAATGCTGAGTTAGCCTTGTAAGGGCCTGAGATAAGAGCAGGATAAAATTATATCAATTAATCATCAGGCTCAACTGAGGCAGCTCAAATAACTCTTGCACCAGTAAGGGAGAAATGATAACTTTTGCTCAACTGCTTTCACCATTTTTGTGCCTGAAGTCCCTTGGAAGCACTGTAAATTCAGACATTTCAGAGGCACTTTTTTTTTTTTTTTAATAGAAGTGAAAATTGCTCAATCTCTATACTGACTGAAAGTGCACTGGTATTCCATGCAGAGAAAAGTTGCTTTTTAAGACTCAGGATTTGAAAACAGTTGGGGCTTTCTACATTTAAGTATTATTGTTAAAATTTAGAAGCCAGCACAGAAACATCCCCATAGCCCAGTGGCTACATAAGCTGTAACAGTGCTACACATATTTAATTTTGGATTCATGGACAGAAAGCGTTCATGTAAACATGCTACAGTAGGTGATTCTTGAGAGGAAGAGTGCAAAGAAACAAAGGTGTACTATATCTTAAACAGGCAGCAATGTTAGAACAAGGTTGCTTAAAGATCATTACAAAAATGTAAAACAAGATACTACAAAAGAAATTTGAAATTAGAAAGTCTGACAAGTATCTGTTACAATAAAATTAACAAGATAAGCAATTGGTTTCTATATATATAGTTGTTGTGGATCTTTTTAAAATTCTATTTTCTATGTAGAAACTTGTGCTAATTATGAAAGATGCCATAACAGGAGTTATATCCAAAGATCAGGAAAACCATTTAATAATCCTCTCCTATGACATGTAAATTCTTTCTCTGCAAGTTCTCCTACTATTTAAAGAAAAGGATTCTCTAGAATTAATTGCAAACATCATAGAGACAATTCAAATTCCCCTGTTAACGAAACCAATTAAGGGGGCCACTGTGTAATTTACAAGTATTGATTGACTGCAGCTGATTGAAAGTTCACAATTTTTCTGAGAAAAACCTGGGTCCTGATAGTGAGAACACTATAGTCTTTTGACAAGTATTCTTCAGAGTCTTGTCACCACAACCATAAGGAATAAAATTTTCAGTTTTTACCTAAAATCAGAGATGCTGTCTTGCATTTATGTTTTGGGTTTTTTTTTAACATCAAACATCCGTGTGTCATATTGAGAGGGAGGTGTAGACTGTGAGTTGTTGGCTACTGTGGCAATTGATCCAACAATAATTCATGAAAAAACACTGGCAACTGATATAACCAAAGGAAATACATCACCAAGTATTACTGTAGTAAAACAAACACCTTGCATATATCACATCTGACTGTATTTCCTCTCTGACACAATGATCGAAGAGGAAAATCCTGACCCAGTGCTAACAAGAGAAGATTACTAAATCATGCTTGGCAATTACATGAAAAGTCAAGACTGGTGTGTTTGTGATAGTACCAAGGCAACAAGTGGAAAGTGTACTCCCGAAATACAGAAAGCAAAAGCATGAAGACACTCTGTTGGAGAGTAGTCAATACAACTCTGCAGATAAAAATGTCTCAAAAATATGGTAAAGTCCTTTGACAAATTCAGTGATCAGTCAGTGTCTAGGAATATAGTGGGAAGTGCTGTGAAGCCATCATGTAATGGAAGGGAGTCCACATTCACCAGTGTTGAGGTATTAAGCAGACCCCACAATGTGGGAAAGATTTTAGGCACTGCCAAACCTCCTGTGAAATGACCTGGAAATGGGATGCTACACCGCACAGAATTATTTTGAACACACAGCTCCTAAAGGCATCTAGGGAATAGACACTGCAACACTGAATAAATTGGTAGTAAGATTGAAAGCACAAGTATGGCCTCTGATTCAGTCTTTCCAGAAAACAAATATCATCAGAAAGTCAAATAGAATCTTACAAGTCACTGGGAAAGAATATGAGTGCAGAACATTAAAAGTTATATAGCTCTAATTAGTAAATTTTACGAAATATATACTATACTAATAATAAAAAAATAGAGAATGACAACGAAGATGACTACAGGTATGAAATACTTTTATAGTACTACCTGGCAGAGGAGACAAGATAGCTCCCCAAATAAAGGGGGGAGAGGGTACAAAAGATAAACCCCAAAAACTTTATTGTGAACATCATTGAGATGTAATGGGATGGTAATTCCCTATTTCTCATAAAAGCAATTAAGGATTAATAATTTCACTCCAAGTGTAAAAACCTCCTTCAGCTAGTATTATTTAAACTGTAAACCAGTTTGATACAGTAATTAAAGGAAATAATTAAAGACAGATGCATTAAAAGATTAATAAAATTATAATTTAATGAAAAGGATCATTAATGTCTCTAAGCAAAATTATCTAAACCACACTGCCCTGGAAGATGCTCCTGACTGACCCCTTAAACTGCTGTCTATCACAAGCTTGAGGGATCTACAAAGAAAAATAATTTTATAGTTGTCCTACTTTTAATATCTTTTCCATTTGTAACTGCTGCTGCTTATCATTCTCACACAGAATATTCTTCCTGCAGACATTCAAAGCCAATTAGCACAGTGCTGCAGAAATCAAGAGATCTTGATGCCGGTTCTGACTCTGCCTAAGGGGTCTCTGTACAAACAACTAATTTTCTCCTTCAACTTACTGTGATTGCTGATGTGTGATCTGTTTTTTGGCTCTAACTCAGTTTTTTGTATAATCTTATTGCTTAGAGGTTTTTTGCCTATTTCATCTGAGCAGTTGTTACAACACCCTGTAAACTGTGGGACTGACCCCATTGACCGGTCCCTTGACTGGGATGTATTCATACCAAAATACTTAATGGAAATGCAAGAGAGGCTTCAATTTGTATTACTCTTAAAAGTCTTACCATCTGGTAAGCTAAAATAGCTAAGTATAAACTAAGAAAAAGTGAAGGGCTTTTTTGAAGGAGGATCACTCACTTCTAACTGTGTCCCTTTTGATTAAGGAAGAAGAGTTCAGAAGCCAGTAAGGGGCAAACCACAGAGACTGAACTGCTGGCCAGGTGAGTGAATAGCCGCACTCCCATTTTTATTTGTTTCTTCAAGTGTAGCCTTTCTGTCTAGCACTGTACCTTTTCAAGAACACCTGCATGTGCCAATATGGTGTGTGCTAAACAAAGTGTACTGTTAAGACGAAGATACCTCCTGAATGCATCACATCTTTTTTGAAAAGGATTGTTTCCTTCAGACTTTATGAAGTAATGAAAGCCATAAAACATGGATTTGTAAAGAGGCATTGACACACACATAGACATTTAAAATGCTTCTGCAACCTAGAAATACACAGGGAAGAAAGAAAGAAGGAAGGGAAGAAAGAAAGAAGAAAAAGGAGGGAGGCAGAGAGGGAGAAAGAGGGAAACAAGGGAGGGAGGGAAGAAGGGAGGAAGGAAGGGAGGGAGGAAGGAAGGGAGGGAGGGAGGAAGGAAGGGAGGAAGGACTTCAGAGCTTTTAGCAACACAAGAAATGTGTTCCAGAAATTCAGCACCATCAGTGAATTCGGACACAATAGGTAAACAACCTAACACAAGAATTTGTGCATAAAATAGCCTGAAGAATCTGAAAACTTTGCCAAATAAAACACTTAAATTTGAGGGGATCTAGCTTCAACAGCATGACTCGTGCTGTGGATTCTGCTTCAGCAGTACCAGGTGGTACCATGGCCAGTGTGGCTGTATTTCAGGGTCCTAAAACCAATTTAAAATGTATATAATATTCTTATTTTTTTATTCCATAGAATAAATTTTGCAAAAGAATATCTTGAGTGAAATTCAAAGAAAACAGAACAAAGAAAATATGAAATAATTTCCCCATTAAAACATGATCACTGTCCGCAAGTTTGAGTGAAAATATTTTTTAAACAAGTAAAATCTCTAACTTAATTTACTCAAAATTGCTGTACAGGTATCTTAATAACTATTTAAAAAGACAAAATCTGGCTTTGAACGCAATGTTTACTTCTCCATGACCGAACTGATATATTTAACTTCATTGTGCACTCTCTACTTTTGTTTTCAGTACTGTGTTTTTGTTCCTGCTCAACATCTAGGTGCTCACTTGCATCTAGCTTCAGTAGTTGCACATTTGTGCACTGGCGGGTACCAAATATGGAAGGATGCATCAAAGAGGTCTTGTGCTTGCATGAAGAGATGAGGTGAGCCCGGCCAAAAAGGGGTAAAGCAGTAGCCAGTGGTGGCGTAAACACTGCTGGGTGTGTTCTTGCTTCAACACTGTCTTATCACCAGGTTACAAGGACCTCAGGAGACTGCCTACTCATGGTGATAAAGAATGCTAAAACTGATTCTGAAAAGACTAAAGCAGGATCAGATCTATTTCAAAGGACTCACAACTGTATTAACTGATAAGAAATCTATGTTCAGAAAACGCATTTTCTATGCTAATATCCATTACTTCCTCCAGAGCCAAAATAAAACTGGTAAATAACAGCAGTCACGATGAGATCAGTGTAATAACACCAAAGCAAATAACATGCTGTTATCTCGGATGGACCTAAAATGATTAAACCAGAAGGAAGAGAGGTAATTTATTTATCTGTATATGAAATGCAACACTTTGAATATCTGCACACTAATCTTCTTTTCAGTACAAACCATTTATCTTAATTTTCATTTTTACTAAGCACTGCTTACCCTCTTGATGCTACTCAAGAGATCTACAGTAGAAGTACTATTGATGAAAGGAAATAATTTTTCAGCAGAAGTGCTGGAAGTTTTTGACAACTGTGGTAGGACTGTCCTTAAAATCTGATCATTTTTAAAAGATAGCTGCACACTCCCCACACTGAATAACTCATTTTAGATGTAAGATGCTATTGCAGTGATTTCCTTTTTCATTTGTAGTAACTCATTACCTCAAATTAATGAGTGGAACAAAAGCTATGCACTGTCTCTCATCCATTCTCTAGGTCACAAGAACTACAGCCGTTGATTGTGCCTCTTCTCTGCCTTCATTCTTAATCTGACATAAAATTACTAGAATGTAGTGTTTCTTGTGACTAGCAAATGTATATTTGAGGGACAGGGTAATTAAGAGGACTCCAGACCACATTTCTGATTTTTTGGAAGTAATATTAACCCTGATTAACTATTTCAGAATGGAATTATCTTTTTATTTAACAACTAATTTGTCTTCTAATATTTAATTTTTCTTTATTTTTGTGGAGGAACTAGTTAGCAAATGCAGTGATTTGCTTTCTTTTCTTCAGCTGTCTAATATAAGCTCAGACACAAATAACTTCTCCTTGGGAGAAAAGTAAGCATCTATCCAGGGCATTCAGCAATATTATACAAAGAATGTGTCAGAAACATGCTCTGTTTCCCTTTTTTGCTAATATGATGATTTGGTCCTAGCTGGAAGCCAAGTGCCTACCAAAGCCACTCTATCACTCCCCTCCTCAGCTGTGCAGGAGAGGAAAAACATAGGAAAAGGCTCATGGGAGAAGACAAGGACCAGGAGAGATCAGTCACCACTTGCCATTGGGGCAAAATAGACTCAGCTTGGGGGAATTAATTGAATGTATTTACTCAAACCAGAGTAGGATAATGAGAATTAAAACTAAAACTTCAAAAACCTTCTTCCACCCTTCCTTTTGCCCCAGGCTAAATTTCACTCCTAGTTTTTACCACCTCCTGCCCCAAGTGGCACAAAGAGACCCAGAAAGGGCTGTGATCACCTCATTATGTGTCTTCCACTCCTTCCTCCTCATGGGGAGGACGCCTCATATTCCTCCCCTGCTCCAGCACGGGACTCCTCCCACAGGAGACAGTCCTCCATGAACTTCTCAAATGGGAATCCTTCGCACGGGCTGCAGTTTTTCCCAAACTGCCCCAGTGTGGGTCCCCTTCCATGGGTTCAGTCTTTCAGGCACAACCAGCTCCAGCCTGGGTCCCCCATGGGGTCACAAGTCCTACCAGGGAACCTGCTCCAGCATGGGCTCCTCTCCCTGCAGGACCACAGGTCCTGACAGGAGCCTGCTCCAGCATGGGCCTCCCACAGGATCATGGCCTTGTTGAGGCACCCTGCTGCTCCAGTGTGAGGTCCTCCATGGCTACAGTTGGATATGGACTTCACCAGGGACTCCCATGGCTGCAGAGGCACAGCTGCCTCACTTGTGGTCTGCACCACGGGCTGCAGGGGAGTATCTGTCTGTCCTTCCCCACTCACCTGGGTGTCTGCAGAGTTCTTTCTCTCCTGTATTCTCATTCCTCTCCTCTGACTGCTGTTGCACTGCCAGTTTTTTTCTTCTTAAATACATTATCCCAGAGGTGCTACCACTGTTGCTGATAGGCTCTGTCTTGGCCGGCAGTGGGTCTGTCTTGGAGCCAGCTGCTGCTGACTCTAGGACACACGGGGAAGGCTTCTAGCATCCTCTCACAGCAGCCACCTCACTGGCTGCCCTGCTACAAAAATCTTGCCATACAAACCTAATACAGCTAGATGATAACAATATTTCATTATGGTCCTAATAAATGGATGATTATTTTCTCTCTCCATCTTAGATCCCTACTGCACCATGCAATGCATGCAAATATGAATATATAGAGCAGACTCACAGTTACCAGAAAGTCCACTGAAGGATCCCATCCTGACAGTTCCTAAATATTATGCAGGAGGCTACTGATTGTACAATTAAGCTTATCCAACACACAACTGTCCTTTTATTCCTCCCCCACTTTTATATAAGCTCATGACTTACGTGATTTGAGTCTTAAGAAACCAGCACCTCCATACCGTACACTCACACAAACACAACCCAAACCACTTCAGATGAAAAATTAAGAAAAGGAAACAGTATCACAGCTATCTCTGTGAAGCCACTGGAGTATGGTTATGGAAGCTGAAGCGAGATTAGAAAGTCACTGGAGAAGTATAATCAACTATAAAGTCAACTGTACTAGAAATGTACTGGAGGAGACTGTTACATGAGGACTTCAGGCAGGCAAAGACAGACCTAGTGAGGGAGTGAATAAGCTCAAAGGGAGGGTGATGTTTATTCCTTTTGAGGCTTAAAGGAAAAACAAGCATGTTGAAGCTGAGGAGTTTCAGCCCCACAAGGGGAGACTCTGCATGTCAATGCAGTTACACTTTGCCTTCTGTACTTTGCATATACCAAGTGAAGTAAGGGATATCTTTAAATTCAAGCTTTTCCTGGATTGCTATTTTTCGCATTGGAAAAAATAACAACTTGCTCACCAGTTATTTACCTGTATTTCAGTTGCAATTTTTAAGCCCCTTTAATTGATGGTGAAAGATAACTTCAGTTCTAGAAAGGAAGGATTTCAATATATCCCACTGATTTTCAATGCATAATATTCAGCCCAAAGAATGCTGACTTCACATTGTGCATAACTAATATCCTCGCTTACATTAATCATGGAATTATTAGTCTCACCCCAAAATCCTATGTCTACTCATAGCAAACATTAAAAATTACATTTATTTATTTATTTATTTATTTATTTATTTAACATTTAATTTACTTAGCACTCCTCAAACATCACTTCCTCGGCTATGCAACATGCCATACAATGTAATTTTGTGTCATTACCCTCAGTGATAAGACCCTATGTGTTTTGCATAGCTGTAGTGACTTTTGATTTGTGCTAGTAATGACAGATGTGACAAATACAGCCTTAGTACATACTTAATTTGGAAAATGCGTTGACATTTTTCATGATAAAAGGTTCTCTACAAACAGGGAATACTGCATGCAACACTACATTTCTGTCATGGCAATTATTAGGCTTACATTATTACTGCCTTAAATGAAACATGACTATTTTGCCACAAAATGCAATGAGAAAAAATTTTAGTCTGGAAGATTAGATTGGGCTTGCAGTCAGAAATAATAATCAGTGGTTACCATGTGATGTTTTTCAATTTTCTGTGTGACAAAAACAGCAGACTAAAATTGTTTTTTATAGTTTCCTGAGGGCATTAGCTCCCTCCAAAAATAAGGGCACTAATTTTTCTAGGCATACACGTAAGAAGAAATAACTGGTAAAGCGTGCCCAGGAAAGCCCATGACAATGGATCTATTATTTTAATGCACCATGTGCAAGGCAATAATTTTTGTCATAACTATTGTGGACCATTTTCCCAGTCCAAAAGATAATAAACCAACAGACACACAGATTTAATATTCAAAATTAATTTGCAATAGCCATTGCTTGCCTTGCCAAAAAGGCAGCTCACCCAAAACAGGAAAAAGAAATTTGACCCTCCAGCTGTTCTGAAGATAACCAAAAATAAATTCCTTTAAACTGAGTTGGGAAAAAAAAAAGTGTGACAATCTCCATAGAACTACAAGAAGCAGAAATAAACTTAACAAATACCTTAACTGCACACTCTGAATATGAATTTATATACATTAGTAACATGGGTGTCGAAGCTCAGAATTCTGTTTATATGATGTTTGATTTCACCGCTGCAATAAAAATTAAATTTCTTCTATTTATCTGCTAGCCTTACCTGGAAGAATGTTTTTCTATATATCTAATTAAAATAGTATTTTTTAGGAAAGTAATATCTCAAACAGATATACCCCTTCTATTTTCAATTCATATATCAATGAAATCTAAAATATAGTTTCACTTCAGACCAGTTGCTAAAATAAAATAGGTTATTTAAGTAATTTGACTAAGTTATCTTTTAGTCCTGACCTAGTTATTTGAATGACCCCATATTAATTGATTAGATATAAAGTGAATTACAAACTTGACAAATAGTTTCTTTAACAGGAATACATATCAGGTGAATTTGTAGGGTCAGCCTGGTAACAGGCAGTAATTTACATGTTAATTAGCAGCTGTTGGACAAAGAATAAAAAGGCATGAAATGTAACTGGCATATTGAGAATAAACAGATTGATGATGTTTCTTTGAAAGAGATAATGTCAGCTTTTCTCTTGTTCTCAACACACCAGAGTTCCTATTTTTCATTTCTATAAGAGTTTCCTCTCTTACCATGTACATTTTCCATCATCAGTTTACTCCCAAGCAATACAAAATAATTATCCATGTGTAACACAGCATTTATTTTAAGTCCTGTTCCCCCTGTATTTCCCTGTTGTCATCACTTTGCCTGATTTTAACAATTGATAAGCAGGTTTTGCTATGTATGTGATCTGTGGGGATTTGCTTCTTTTGGTAAGGGTAAAACCACTGTGTTGTTAGGAGACACACATGGCAACGACTAGATCTGACTGAAAGAAAGTAGTATTTAAGGACAGTTAAAGGAATAAGTAGCCTGTTTGACAGACCTGTATTTCTACTCTATGGATGGCCATTCCATGAGACACTCCTTGAAGAGTGTAGACACTATGCTCACAGCAGAGTGGATTTATTGTGGACAGATGTGGTCACATGTTGCAGTATCCTCTAGGGGAATTTTTCTCCTAAAGTGCATAATAAAATGGAAAGAGTAAAGCATCAAAGATCACTACTAGAACATGAACATAAAGATGTGCACAGACACACACTTACACATCTCATTGCAAGCTTTCAAAAGGTCTGAGTCAGCCAGAAAAAGGATCTTAGCCCTGTGAGGCTTTGATCACCAATCCAAAAATACAATCTGTAAATAATAATCAGCAGAGACATAAAGCAATAATAGCAACCAAAGAATTTCAAAGCAGTTCTGATGCCAAAATGATTTCATAGACACTGAACAGTTTTTTGAGCAACACACATTTGCCAAGATGTGATTTTCCACAGAAGATGCTAAGGAAAAGAGGGGGAAAAAAAAAAAAAAAAAAAAAAGGGTGGGGCTAAATTAGTCTAGTCTATACTTGGATTACTGCTACTTGCCCAGAGGATTGAAAAGTCATAAATAAAACGGGTCTGACTACTGGATGTCACTCTTGACTTAAACCTTAAACGTTATTACATTAACTGTGTTTCTAGCAAAAGGAAATTCTGGAAGCTTCTGTTATTGAATCTAAATTGCAACACAGCTGAACCTTCAGAGGGATGACTGAAACTGCTGCTCTGCCAACAAATTCCTGAATAATCTTACTTAGATCTTCCTGGATTTTGCCCCAGTTTCCCAATCTGCAAATCATTAGTAAAATGAAACCACTCTTTTTTTATCCCTAAGAGATAAGGGATTAAGAATAAGAACTAATAAAGCAGATCTGTGGCTGAGAAGCACTGTGAAAATACTGTAACCAATACATACACAATCTAGGAAACCTAATTTTTACAACACTATGGTAGCACATTGTGGTATAGTATAGAATGACAGAAAGGTTTGGGTTGTAAGGAGCCTTGGAGATCTTCTAGCTCCAACCTCCCTGTCAAGTGCAGGCACACCTTCCTCTAAGACCAGGCTCCTCATAGCCCCATTCAACCTGGCCTTGAGCACTTCTCCAGGAATGGGGCATTCAGTTTCTCTGGGCAACCTGTGCCAATGCCTCTGAATCCACACAGTAATGCCCTGCTTATGTCTAACCTTAAACTACCCTACTGCTGCTACTGCAGAAGTACTTTTCAGGACTTTTTAAGTACCCTTGTTTGTACTTTGACTACTACAGTACTTTCTGATAGGTAACAAGCACTTTTGGACAGCAGAGAGTCCCACTTTTAGTCAGGGTAGATATATAAAAGCAGAAATACGAAGTTTTGTGGAATTATGCTAATAGAGGTTTTTTTTAGATCTGATGCTTGTCAAATGAATATTTCATTTGACAATTGAAAATAAAAATCTCTATCATATTCAATTCAGTCACTTCACTAAATTTTGTTGAAAACTTAACAGTCACAATACCAGCGTAGAATTTTTGTGAGATTTACCAACGCTTACTTACTGGACCTTACTAGAGAACTTCTCAGAGAAAATTTCTCAGAGTGATTGCCCATTAGACTGAGGACCTCTATTTCAAGATGGTCTTGGATGGCAAATCAGCTGCAGGTGTTCCTAAGCAGGTGACCTTGCAGTATCAAAAACCACATCCCACTCTGTCTCAAGTCCTTGTTCTCACATATTTTAGAGCACCTCGCGTGGTAGTAGTTTACTATTTATCAATGAAATGGATTTTTTCCTAAAGAATCCAGGTTTTGTTTCTGTAGCTGTTCTCCACAACAAAAAGAAGACAAGGGAAAATCAGGTGGGGGGTCCATGGTGACCCTGCTGATTGGGCTCCTCAAGTGAGGGCAGGAGAACAGCCTGCCCCGCCAACAATCCTGAGATCCACTGTCACTGCATCCTCACAGAGGCTGTGGGACTGTGTACAACAGAACCATGGGACTTCATGTTGGGGAGAATGTTTTGGACTTGCAAAAGATTTATTATGGGATGTTCAGCAGAAGAACCAGGAGGGACGTTGTTGAACGGAGGGGAAATAAGCATGGAGGGGAGCCAAAAGAGCATGCAGGACAGCCAAAAAAAGGCAGGGGCTGGGGGGGTGTGGTGCTGAAAGGGTGCTAATCAGTGTGGTCTGCTTTGTCTTCTCATTAAACCCCATTTCTAATTCTTCCCTTGTGCTAGGGACCCTATTCTGCATGTGTCTGAGCATGGCAAATCTGCATGCCAAGCAGCTGACACGGAAAACTACTGATCATGGGGCCTCACCTGTCTGAAAAATCTACATGAAGATAACACTTCCCTCTTGCTTTCCCCCAGTACGGTAAAATGGAAAAGGCTTTTGAGAGCACTGCAGCCATTTACAGGAAAACTGACTTTAACAGTGTTAGTCTGTTAGAATCACAGGTATTTCCCCTTATTGCTTCCTGCATGCAAAAAGAAATTTATTGTCAATAAGCAAAACGAAGGGATGTGTAGTCACAACTCCATAACAGTTTTGTTTGTGTCAAAACCTCACAGTTCATTTGGGACCATTAAGAGATGTATCACATATAAAGACAAAACTCTAACGATGGTAGCACCTCACTTCCCAAGTAGTCAGTGTTGTCCTTCAGCATTTGGTGTCTCCTCCTACTTGCTGCTTACAGCAAACACACTGAATAATATGTTTGCTTAAAGCAATTAACCATGGCCTAAAATATGACCAAGCCTATACTAGCAAGCACCCTGCAGGTATTATTCAGTGGTCGTGATGATAACTGGGTTGAACATCCCAGTTAATGAGAAACATTGCGTAGGGTAAGTGACCAAACTCATTGGAACTAGAACCAGGAAAAATGGGCAGGAAGCCAGAGCTTAAGGAAAACCGGTAAAACGAAATACTTTTGTTACAGATCTTACCCACAGAAATACCAAACATCTGTTTTCTTCCATTTCTCATTTCCACAGAAAATTCTATTTAAATTTCTTTCTAAAATACTGCCAGTCCTACTTTTTCTGACAGCAACTTCTCAAAGCTCTGAAATGAAAATGTTAATATATCCTATTCACACTAGCCTTTTGTGAATGAAAAACTCCATAGTTTAAGCTTCTCAATTTCCTGTTTATTCACCTTCTCTTCTCTCAAAGTACAGAAATCCTACTATGTGTCTAAAATTATAATTTACTATGCAATATTAATAAGCAGTCAACTGGCTGATATTATCTGCCCCGGGTATAGTCATTGCACCTGATACATGCAAACAGTTATCTTACCTATAGAAACATATATATGCAAAAGTCCAAACTGGTTGAAGGTTTATCACTGATAGTTTGACCAGCTTGATTTTCCTAAAATCAGTCAAAACATTGTGTTTCTTTCTCATGGAACAGCAGAGATTTCCTATAATGGCAAGTTTACATGGAGAACATATGTAAATTTTGTCAATTTGAATTTTCAAACTCCTGGGCAATGAGACTGGTTTGCTAATTCAACATCAGAAGCAACAATAACAACAACAACAAATAAACAAACAAAACCCCAAACAAACAAACAAACACCCCCACCAAAACTCAAACCAAAACCAAAACAGACAAAAACCCCCTTCAACAACAACAAAAAAACCCAACAAAACAAAACCCCACCAACCAAAAAAGCAAACTAAAGAAAAAATAGAATAAATTCCTTTTCATCTATAAAGAAGAAACAGTGGAAGCTGCAGGGTGCTGCCACAGATAGTGTGGTTACTGCCTTCTATATTTCCTAGCTTCTACAGGATTCCAACAAGTGGACAACATGGAAAGCCACTGCTACTGCCACCAGGCAAATCAAGCATTCCAAGGCATGCATACCATTTCTGTGTCTTCACAGATCTAAACATGAGATAGATGTATCTGTAGAAAACATTAGAATTATGTCAAACTGGCTGTAAAACTTGCTTGTTTACACATGTGTTTTGGTGTCAAGCAGATTACTCAGACACAAAGATGGTGTACTGAAGCATCAACCTCAAATTTTACACTCGGTCTGGCTGAACACAAGATGGGATTTGCTGTATGTTTCAATTTGGGAACTTAATGGTTGTGGCTGGTACTATGAAGTTTAATTTAATATAAATATTATACACCTACCAATTAAGGAAAGGGGAAAGTCATAAACAGATCATCAGAAAACTCCTCAGTGTGCTAAAATCTAAGCAAGAAGTTGAGATGTAACATGGACTAAACTCCTAAATTGAATTCAGAAATGAATACATCGGCTGTGGAAAGAGATA